>NC_143031.1:88843411-88908411 GCF_057628025.1 Oncorhynchus mykiss | reverse complement strand
TAAGACTGGTTTTAAAGAAGAGAATGAGAGGAGGTGGAGAAGAGAGGGGGGGAAGATTTGATGAGAGAGAAAGAGGGGGAGGGTGAAGAGTGGATGAGGGAGAGAGAGAGAAAGACAGAGAGGGAGGGTGAAGAGTGGATGAGAGAGAGGAGGGTGAAGAGTGGATGAGAGCAAGAGAAGGAGAGAGAAGGGGAGAGAGAGGAGGGTGAAGAGTGGTAGAGAGAGAGAAGGAGAGGGAAGGAGAGAGAGGAGGGTGAAGAGTGGATGAGAGAGAGGGAAGGAGAGAGAGAGGGGGGGGTTGTTAGTAGGGCAGAATGTAACTCAGTGACTAGCAGCCCTATAGCGTGCTGGGATCGAGTTTCTTCCTGTCTGTAACAGATCCCTCTGATCTGACCAACACAGACTGGATCTCAGCTTTTAATGGCAGCCTCTCTACCAGCTATCACAACAAGCTGTTTCATTTCACAGCGTTTTGATGTTATGACCGACACATCGACTGACACAACAACTCCGGACCGGATGATCCGACCCTCTGGATGCCTGGGAGGTGTTCCCATGGTCTCTGCTTGAAACGTGGCGCTGATTACAAAGGTTGTAAGAGGAGACGAGAGGAGACGAGGAGACGAGAGGAGACGAGGAGACGAGAGGACCGTAACACCGCCGCCTCTCTCCCGTAGCCGGGTGAAGAGATGAACAGAGACATGGAGGTGGATTTTAAATACATTTGTTGTTGTTGTTGTTGTTTATCCAAACCCGGCGCCCTGACAGACTGACCATGCCGTCGCTGTGGAAACGGTTGACCTTTTCCTTTGCCACTCTGCTCTGCGTGCTCTCTGCCACTCTGCTGCTGGTTGCCCTGGCGACCGAGCGCTGGGTCAGCGGGAGGATCCTGTGTGGTACCGGGGCAGAGCTGGTCAGCGCCAACTATTCTGAACTGGACAAGTTTACTGGACACATCTACTACGGGCTGTTCCAGGGTCAGAAGACTAGGAGGTGTGGACTGGGAAACCGCAGCGCCAAGATATACAGTAAGGGGGGTATCTACTACAGACTATTATGGGGGGATATATCTACTACAGACTGTTATGGGGATATATCTACTACAGACTGTTATGGGGATATATCTACTATTAATAGGGGGGGGGGGGGGGCAGTCTTTGTCTGGTCTAGTCAGTGTCCCCCTCTGCATAATGTCCCCCTCTGCATAATTGAAACACATTGACTAGACCAGACAAAGACTGCCCCCCCTATTAATCAGAGGGGGACACTGACTAGACCAGACAAAGACTGAACCCCCCCCCCCTATTATGCAGAGGGGGACACTGACTAGACCAGACAAAGACTGCCCCCCTTATAATGGAGAGGGGGACTCTGACTAGACCAGACAAAGACTGCCCCCCTTATAGTCTTTGTCTGGTCTAGTCAGAGTCCCCCTCTCCATTATAGGGGGGGGGGGGGTCAGTCTTTGTCTGGTCTAGTCAGTGTCCCCCTCTGCATAATAGGGGGGGGGGGGGGGGGGGGTCAGTCTTTGTCTGGTCTAGTCAGTGTCCCCCTCTGCATAATAGGGGGGGGAGTCTTTGTCTGGTCTAGTCAGTGTCCCCCTCTGATTAATAGGGGGGGCAGTCTTTGTCTGGTCTAGTCAGTGTCCCACTCTGATTAATAGGGGAGGCAGTCTTTGTCTGGTCTAGTCAGAGTCCCCCTCTCCATTATAAGGGGGGCAGTCTTTGTCTGGTCTAGTCAGTGTCCCCCTCTGCATAATAGGGGGGGGGGTTCAGTCTTTGTCTGGTCTAGTCAGTGTGTTTCAATTATGCAGAGCGGGACACTGACTAGACCAAATATAAACATTATATACAGTGTCCAGGTTTTATCATGTTTATATACAGCACATAAACACACTGACTAGACCAGACTATTATATACAGTGTCCAGGTTTTATCATGTTTATATACAGCACATAAACACACTGACTAGACCAGACTATTATATACAGTGTCCAGGTTTTATCATGTTTATATACAGTACATAAACACACTGACTAGACCAGACTATTATATACAGTGTCCAGGTTTTATCATGTTTATATACAGTACATAAACACACTGACTAGACCAGTACATAAACACACTGACTAGACCAGTACATAAACACACTGACTAGACCAGACTATTATATACAGTACATAAACACACTGACTAGACCAGACTGTTATATACAGTACATAAACACCTAACCCTAGACCAGTACATAAACACACTGACTAGACCAGTACATAAACACCTAACCCTAGACCAGTACATAAACACACTGACTAGACCAGTACATACACACTGACTGGACCAGTACATAAACACCTAACCCTAACACTAGACCAGTACATAAACACCTAACACTAACACTAGACCAGTACATAAACACCTAACCCTAACCCTAGACCAGTACATAAACACCTAACCCTAACCCTAGACCAGTACATAAACATAAACACCTAACCCTAACCCTAGACCAGTACATAAACACCTAACCCTAACCCTAGACCAGTACATAAACACCTAACCCTAACCCTAGACCAGTACATAAACATAAACACCTAACCCTAACCCTAGACCAGTACATAAACACCTAACCCTAACCCTAGACCAGTACATAAACACCTAACCCTAACCCTAGACCAGTACATAATCATGATAAAACCTGGATGTAAAAATGTAGTTTAGAAAATCATTTAACATCTGAGGCCCTCATTGGCCTGATGTGTGTGTGTGTGTGTACAGTATTCCCTACTCTGGTACAGACCCTGAACACAGGTCTCCATGTGATGGTGATAGTCTTCCTGTTGGTGGCCGTTTTTTTTACTCTGCTCAGCCTTTCATTCTCTATCTACAACGCACGCAAGGTAGGGGCTATGTGGTGTGAAGATGATGTCTGTGTGGTGTTATAGTGTACATCTGGTTGTGTGTGTGTGGTGTTATAGTGTATTTCTGTGTGTGTGTGTGTGGTGTTATAGTGTATATCTGTGTGTTTGTGTGTGTGTGTGTGTGTTACTGTGTGTGTGTGTGTAACGGTTTTCTAGGTGTGAAGGAGTGTCGGACCAAAATGCAGCGTGTAGATTGCGATCCATGTTTTAATAAACAAACGTAAAACACGAATCAATACAAACACTACAAAATAAAGAACGTAACGAAAACCTAAACAGCCCTATCTGGTGAAAACACATAGACAGGAACAATCACCCACCAACACACAGTGAAACCCAGGCTACCTAAATATGGTTCCCAATCAGAGACAATGACGAACACCTGCCTCTGATTGAGAACCATATCAGGCCGAACATAGAACTGGACAAACTAGACATGTAACATAGAATGCCCACTCAGATCACACCCTGACCAACCAAAACATAGAAACATACAAAGTAAACTATGGTCAGGGTGTGACAGTACCCCCCCCCCCCCCCCCCCCCCCCCCCAAGGTGCGGACTCCGGCCGCAAAACCTGAACCTATAGGGGAGGGTCTGGGTGGGCATCTGTCCGCAGTGGCGGCTCTGGCGCTGGACGTGGACCTCACTCCATAATAGTCTTAGTCCACCTCCTTAGCGTCCCTAGATAGGTTACCCTCCTAAATGACAGCTCGGGACAGAGGGGCAGCTCGGGACAGAGGGGCAGCTCGGGACAGAGGGACAGCTCGGGACAGAGGGACAGCTCGGGACAGAAGGGCAGCTCGGGACAGAGGTGGCTCAGCACTGAGAGGAAGCTCAGCACTGAGAGGAAGCCCAGGCAGGTAGTTGGATCTAGCAGATCCTGGCTGACTGGCAGAGCCTGGCCGACTGGCAGATCTGGCAGATCCTGGCCGACTGGCAGATCTGGCAGATCCTGGCCGACTGGCAGATCTGGAAGAGTCTGGTCGACTGGCAGATCTGGAAGAGTCTGGTCGACTGGCAGATCTGGAAGAGTCTGGTCGACTGGCAGATCTGGAAGAGTCTGGTCGACTGGCAGATCTGGAAGAGTCTGGTCGACTGGCAGATCTGGAAGAGTCTGGTCGACTGGCAGATCTGGAAGAGTCTGGTCGAATGGCAGATCTGGCTGCTCCATGCTGACTGGCTGCTCCATGCTGACTGGCTGCTCCATGCTGACTGGCAGCTCTGGCTGCTCCATGCTGACTGGCAGCTCTGGCTGCTCCATGCTGACTGGCTGCTCCATGCTGACTGGCAGCTCTGGCTGCTCCATGCTGACTGGCTGCTCTGGCTGCTCCATGCTGACTGGCTGCTCCATGCTGACTGGCTGCTCTGGCTGCTCCATGCTGACTGGTGGCCCTGGCTGCTCCATGCTGACTGGCGGCTCTGGCGGCTCCATGCTGACTGGCAGCTCTGGCGGCTCCTTGCAGACTGGCAGCTCTGGCGGCTCCTTGCAGACTGGCAGCTCTGGCGGCTCCTTGCAGACTGGCAGCTCTGGCGGCTCCTTGCAGACTGGCAGCTTTGGCGGCATCCTGCAGACTGGCAGCTCTGGCGGCTCCTTGCAGACTGGCAGCTCCTTGCAGACTGGCAGCTCCTTGCAGACTGGCAGCTCCTTGCAGACTGGCAGCTCCTTGCAGACTGGCAGTTCCGAACAGGCGGGACACTCCGGCAGCGCTGTAGAGGCGGAAAGCTCTGACAGCGCTAAACAGGCGGGAGACTCCGACAGCGCTGGAGAGGAGGAAGGCTCTGGCAGCGCTGGACAGGCGAGGCGCACTGTAGGCCTGATGCGTGGTGCTGGCACTGGTGGTACTGGGCCGAGGACACGCACAGGAAGCCTGGTGCGGGGAGCTGCTACCGGAGGGCTGGGGTGTGGAGGTGGTTCTGGAAAGACCGGACCGTGCAGGCGCACTGGAGCTCTTGAGCACCGAGCCTGCCCAACCTTACCTGGTTGAATGCTCACGGTCGCCCTGCCAGTGCGGCGAGGTGGAATAGCCCGCACTGGGCTATGCAGGCGAACCGGAGACACCGAGCGCAAGGCTGGTGCCATGTAAGCCGGCCCAAGGAGACGCACTGGAGACCAGATGCGTAGAGCCGGCTTCATGGCATTAGGCTCGATGCCCACTCTAGCCCGGCCGATACGCGGAGCTGGAATGTACCGCACCGGGCTATGCACCCGCACTGGAGACACCGTGCGCACTACAGCATAACACGGTGCCTGCCCGGTCTCTCTAGCCCCCCGGTAAGCACAGGGAGTTTGCGCAGGTCTCCTACCTGGCGTAGCCATACTCCCTGTTAGCCCCCCCCAATACATTTTTGGGGCTGACTCTCGGGCTTCCTTGCCAACCGTGTTCCCTCGTATCGCCGACTCCTCTCTCCGGCTGCCTCTGCTCTCCTAAGTGCCTCCACCTGTTCCCATGGGAGGCGATCTCTTCCAGCCAGTATCTCCTCCCAAGTGTAACAGCCCTTGCCATCCAAAACGTCCTCCCATGTCCATTCCTCTTTACGCTGCTGTTGCCCGTTACCACGCCGCTTGGTCCTGTTGTGGTGGGTGATTCTGTAACGGTTTTCTAGGTGTGAAGGAGAGTCGGACCAAAATGCAGCGTGTCGATTGCGATCCATGTTTTAATAAACAAACGTAAAACACGAATCAATACAAACACTACAAAATAAAGAACGTAACGAAAACCTAAACAGCCCTATCTGGTGAAAACACATAGACAGGAACAATCACCCACCAACACACAGTGAAACCCAGGCTACCTAAATATGGTTCCCAATCAGAGACAATGACGAACACCTGCCTCTGATTGAGAACCATATCAGGCCGAACATAGAACTGGACAAACTAGACATGTAACATAGAATGCCCACTCAGATCACACCCTGACCAACCAAAACATAGAAACATACAAAGTAAACTATGGTCAGGGTGTGACAGTACCCCCCCCCCCCCCCCCCCCCCCCCAAGGTGCGGACTCCGGCCGCAAAACCTGAACCTATAGGGGAGGGTCTGGGTGGGCATCTGTCCGCAGTGGCGGCTCTGGCGCTGGACGTGGACCTCACTCCATAATAGTCTTAGTCCACCTCCTTAGCGTCCCTAGATAGGTTACCCTCCTAAATGACAGCTCGGGACAGAGGGGCAGCTCGGGACAGAGGGGCAGCTCGGGACAGAGGGACAGCTCGGGACAGAGGGACAGCTCGGGACAGAAGGGCAGCTCGGGACAGAGGTGGCTCAGCACTGAGAGGAAGCTCAGCACTGAGAGGAAGCCCAGGCAGGTAGTTGGATCTAGCAGATCCTGGCTGACTGGCAGAGCCTGGCCGACTGGCAGATCTGGCAGATCCTGGCCGACTGGCAGATCTGGCAGATCCTGGCCGACTGGCAGATCTGGAAGAGTCTGGTCGACTGGCAGATCTGGAAGAGTCTGGTCGACTGGCAGATCTGGAAGAGTCTGGTCGACTGGCAGATCTGGAAGAGTCTGGTCGACTGGCAGATCTGGAAGAGTCTGGTCGACTGGCAGATCTGGAAGAGTCTGGTCGACTGGCAGATCTGGAAGAGTCTGGTCGAATGGCAGATCTGGCTGCTCCATGCTGACTGGCTGCTCCATGCTGACTGGCTGCTCCATGCTGACTGGCAGCTCTGGCTGCTCCATGCTGACTGGCAGCTCTGGCTGCTCCATGCTGACTGGCTGCTCCATGCTGACTGGCAGCTCTGGCTGCTCCATGCTGACTGGCTGCTCTGGCTGCTCCATGCTGACTGGCTGCTCCATGCTGACTGGCTGCTCTGGCTGCTCCATGCTGACTGGTGGCCCTGGCTGCTCCATGCTGACTGGCGGCTCTGGCGGCTCCATGCTGACTGGCAGCTCTGGCGGCTCCTTGCAGACTGGCAGCTCTGGCGGCTCCTTGCAGACTGGCAGCTCTGGCGGCTCCTTGCAGACTGGCAGCTCTGGCGGCTCCTTGCAGACTGGCAGCTTTGGCGGCATCCTGCAGACTGGCAGCTCTGGCGGCTCCTTGCAGACTGGCAGCTCCTTGCAGACTGGCAGCTCCTTGCAGACTGGCAGCTCCTTGCAGACTGGCAGCTCCTTGCAGACTGGCAGTTCCGAACAGGCGGGACACTCCGGCAGCGCTGTAGAGGCGGAAAGCTCTGACAGCGCTAAACAGGCGGGAGACTCCGACAGCGCTGGAGAGGAGGAAGGCTCTGGCAGCGCTGGACAGGCGAGGCGCACTGTAGGCCTGATGCGTGGTGCTGGCACTGGTGGTACTGGGCCGAGGACACGCACAGGAAGCCTGGTGCGGGGAGCTGCTACCGGAGGGCTGGGGTGTGGAGGTGGTTCTGGAAAGACCGGACCGTGCAGGCGCACTGGAGCTCTTGAGCACCGAGCCTGCCCAACCTTACCTGGTTGAATGCTCACGGTCGCCCTGCCAGTGCGGCGAGGTGGAATAGCCCGCACTGGGCTATGCAGGCGAACCGGAGACACCGAGCGCAAGGCTGGTGCCATGTAAGCCGGCCCAAGGAGACGCACTGGAGACCAGATGCGTAGAGCCGGCTTCATGGCATTAGGCTCGATGCCCACTCTAGCCCGGCCGATACGCGGAGCTGGAATGTACCGCACCGGGCTATGCACCCGCACTGGAGACACCGTGCGCACTACAGCATAACACGGTGCCTGCCCGGTCTCTCTAGCCCCCCGGTAAGCACAGGGAGTTTGCGCAGGTCTCCTACCTGGCGTAGCCATACTCCCTGTTAGCCCCCCCCAATACATTTTTGGGGCTGACTCTCGGGCTTCCTTGCCAACCGTGTTCCCTCGTATCGCCGACTCCTCTCTCCGGCTGCCTCTGCTCTCCTAAGTGCCTCCACCTGTTCCCATGGGAGGCGATCTCTTCCAGCCAGTATCTCCTCCCAAGTGTAACAGCCCTTGCCATCCAAAACGTCCTCCCATGTCCATTCCTCTTTACGCTGCTGTTGCCCGTTACCACGCCGCTTGGTCCTGTTGTGGTGGGTGATTCTGTAACGGTTTTCTAGGTGTGAAGGAGAGTCGGACCAAAATGCAGCGTGTCGATTGCGATCCATGTTTTAATAAACAAACGTAAAACACGAATCAATACAAACACTACAAAATAAAGAACGTAACGAAAACCTAAACAGCCCTATCTGGTGAAAACACATAGACAGGAACAATCACCCACCAACACACAGTGAAACCCAGGCTACCTAAATATGGTTCCCAATCAGAGACAATGACGAACACCTGCCTCTGATTGAGAACCATATCAGGCCGAACATAGAACTGGACAAACTAGACATGTAACATAGAATGCCCACTCAGATCACACCCTGACCAACCAAAACATAGAAACATACAAAGTAAACTATGGTCAGGGTGTGACAGTGTGTGTGTGTTATTGTGTGTGTTATAGTGTGTGTGTGTGTGTGTGTGTTATAGTGTATATCTGTGTGTGGTGTTATAGTGTATATATCTCTGTGTGGTGTTATAGTGTATATCTCTGTGTGGTGTTATAGTGTATATCTCTGTGTGGTGTTATAGTGTATATCTCTCTGTGTGGTGTTATAGTGTATATCTCTGTGTGGTGTTATAGTGTATATCTCTGTGTGGTGTTATAGTGTATATCTCTGTGTGGTGTTATAGTGTATATCTCTGTGTGGTGTTATAGTGTATATCTCTGTGTGGTGTTATAGTGTTTATCTCTGTGTGGTGTTATAGTGTATATCTGTGTGTGTGTGTGTGGTGTTATAGTGTATATCTCTGTGTGGTGTTATAGTGTATATCTCTGTGTGTGGTGTTATAGTGTATATCTCTCTGTGTGGTGTTATAGTGTATATCTCTGTGTGGTGTTATAGTGTATATCTGTGTGTGTGTGTGTGGTGTTATAGTGTATATCTCTGTGTGGTGTTATAGTGTACATCTCTGTGTGTGTGTGGTGTTATAGTGTATATCTCTGTGTGGTGTTATAGTGTATATCTCTCTGTGTGGTGTTATAGTGTATATCTCTGTGTGGTGTTATAGTGTATATCTCTGTGTGTGTGTGGTGTTATAGTGTATTTCTGTGTGGTGTTATAGTGTATATCTCTGTGTGTGTGTGGTGTTATAGTGTATATCTCTGTGTGGTGTTATAGTGTATATCTCTCTGTGTGGTGTTATAGTGTATATCTCTGTGTGGTGTTATAGTGTATATCTCTGTGTGGTGTTATAGTGTATATCTCTGTGTGGTGTTATAGTGTATATCTCTGTGTGGTGTTATAGTGTATATCTCTGTGTGGTGTTATAGTGTATATCTCTGTGTGGTGTTATAGTGTATATCTCTGTGTGGTGTTATAGTGTATATCTCTGTGTGGTGTTATAGTGTATATCTCTGTGTCTGTGTGGTGTTATAGTGTATATCTGTGTGTGGTGTTATAGTGTATATCTCTGTGTGGTGTTATAGTGTATATCTCTGTGTGGTGTTATAGTGTATATATCTCTGTGGTGTCATAGTGTATATATCTCTGTGTGGTGTTATAGTGTATATCTCTGTGTGGTGTTATAGTGTATATCTCTGTGTGGTGTTATAGTGTATATCTCTGTGTGTGTGTGGTGTTATAGTGTATATCTCTGTGTGGTGTTATAGTGTATATCTCTGTGTTATAGTGTATATCTCTGTGTGGTGTTATAGTGTATATCTCTGTGTGGTGTTATAGTGTATATCTCTGTGTGGTGTTATAGTGTATATCTCTGTGTGTGTGTGGTGTTATAGTGTATATCTCTGTGTGGTGTTATAGTGTATATCTCTGTGTTATAGTGTATATCTCTGTGTGGTGTTATAGTGTATATCTCTCTGTGTGGTGTTATAGTGTATATCTCTGTGTGGTGTTATAGTGTATATATCTCTGTGTGGTGTTATAGTGTATATCTCTCTGTGTGGTGTTATAGTGTATATCTGTGTGGTGTTATAGTGTATATCTGTGTGTGGTGTTATAGTGTATATCTCTCTGTGTGGTGTTATAGTGTATATCTCTGTGTGGTGTTATAGTGTATATCTGTGTGTGGTGTTATAGTGTATATCTCTGTGTGGTGTTATAGTGTATATCTCTCTGTGTGGTGTTATAGTGTATATATCTCTGTGTGGTGTTGTAGTGTATATCTCTGTGTGGTGTTATAGTGTATATCTCTCTGTGTGGTGTTATAGTGTATATCTGTGTGTGGTGTTATAGTGTATATATCTCTGTGTGGTGTTATAGTGTATATCTCTCTGTGTGGTGTTATAGTGTATATCTGTGTGGTGTTATAGTGTATATATCTGTGTGGTGTTATAGTGTATATCTCTGTGTGGTGTTATAGTGTATATCTGTGTGTGTGTGTGTGGTGTTATAGTGTATATCTCTGTGTGGTGTTATAGTGTATATCTCTGTGTATCAGGTTCCCTACCAGAGCATTAAAGGCCCCACTGGACTCTACATCTGGAACACCATAGCAGGTACACACACACACACACACACACACATACACACACACACACACACACACATTTTACTATCCTTGTGGGGACCAAAAATGTATTTCCATTCAAAATCCTATTTTTCCTAACCCCAAACCGTAACCTTAATTCTAACCCTAAATAGCCTTTGACCTGACGGGGACTACCCTAGTAATGTGGGGACTACCCTGGTAATGTGGGGACTACCTTGGTAATGTGGGGACTACCCTGGTAATGTGGGGACTACCCTGGTAATGTGGGGACTACCCTGGTAATGTGGGGACTACCTTGGTAATGTGGGGACTACCTTGGTAATGTGGGGACTACCCTGGTAATGTGGGGACTACCTTGGTAATGTGGGGACTACCCTGGTAATGTGGGGACTACCCTGGTAATGTGGGGACTACCCTGGTAATGTGGGGACTACCTTGGTAATGTGGGGACTACATTAGTAATGTGGGGACTACCCTGGTAATGTGGGGACTACCCTGGTAATGTGGGGACTACCTTGGTAATGTGGGGACTACATTGGTAATGTGGGGACTACATTAGTAATGTGGGGACTACCCTGGTAATGTGGGGACTACCCTGGTAATGTGGGGACTACCTTGGTAATGTGGGGCATACCTTGGTAATGACCCAGGAGGATGGTAATACACATCACACACACCACCTGACACCATCTCTTATCTCCTCCTCTCCTCTCCTCTCCTCCCGCCTCCTCCTCTCCAACCTCTCTTCTATATCATCCTCTCCTCTCCAACCTCTCTTCTCTCCCATCTCCTCTCCTCTCCTCTCCAACCTCTCTCCTCTCCAACCTCTCTCCTCTCCTCTCCAACCTCTCTTCTCTCCCATCTCCTCTCCTCTCCTCTCCCATCTCCTCCTCTCCTCTCCTCTCCTCTCCCCTCTCCTCTCCTCTCCTCTCCTCTCCTCTCCAACCTCTCTTCTCTCCCATCTCCTCTCCTCTCCTCTCCAACCTCTCTTCTCTCCTCTCCTCTCCTCTCCAACCTCTCTCCTCTCCTCTCCTCCAGGGGTGTTTGGGTCGTTAGCCGTCCTGTGTTTCTTAGCAGCTGTCAGACATCATCGGTTAACGGAACGTGTCTCTAACTACCAGGAGACTCTTTTCCATTTCTCCATTCTGGATGAGCGACTGGATTGGTCCTTCTGGCTGGGCGTGGCCAGCGTCGCTACGCACGGTGTGGTGTGTGTTGTCGTGGCAATGAGCCGGATCAAACTGCCCAAACCACAGAACAAGAAACAGTCCGAGCAGCCAACTGTCACCGCTGAAGTCCTCATGTACTGACACACACACACACACACACACACACACACACACACACACACACACACGTTAGTGGGACATTATCTACTAGCCTGCTGTAATCTACACTACACTGGGTCTATCTACTGTCTATAAAAACTAATCGACACTGGGTCTATCTACTGTCTATAGAAACTGTAATCTACACTGGGTCTATCTACTGTCTATAGAAACTGTAATCTACACTGGGTCTATCTACTGTCTATAGAAACTGATCTACACTGGGTCTATCTACTGTCTATAGAAACTGTAATCTACACTGGGTCTATCTACTGTCTATAGAAACTGTAATCTACACTGGGTCTATCAACTGTCTATAGAAACTGTAATCTACACTGGGTCTATCTACTGTCTATAGAAACTGTAATCTACACTGGGTCTATCTACTGTCTATAGAAACTGTAATCTACACTGGGTCTATCTACTGTCTATAGAAACTGTAATCTACACTGGGTCTATCAACTGTCTGTAGAAACTGTAATCTACACTGGGTCTATCTACTGTCTATAGAAACTGTAATCTACACTGGGTCTATCTACTGTCTATAGAAACTGTAATCTACACTGGGTCTATCTACTGTCTATAGAAACTGTAATCTACACTGGGTCTATCTACTGTCTATAGAAACTGTAATCTACACTGGGTCTATCTACTGTCTATAGAAACTGTAATCTACACTGGGTCTATCTACTGTCTATAGAAACTGTAATCTACACTGGGTCTATCTACTGTCTATAGAAACTGTAATCTACACTGGGTCTATCTACTGTCTATAGAAACTGTAATCTACACTGGGTCTATCTACTGTCTATAGAAACTGTAATCTACACTGGGTCTATCTACTGTCTATAGAAACTGTAATCTACACTGGGTCTATTAACTGTCTATAGAAACTGTAATCTACACTGGGTCTATCTACTGTCTATAGAAACTGTAATCTACACTACACTGGGTCTATCTACTGTCTATAGAAACTGTAATCTACACTGGGTCTATCTACTGTCTATAGAAACTGTAATCTACACTGGGTCTATCTACTGTCTATAGAAACTGTAATCTACACTGGGTCTATCTACTGTCTATAGAAACTGTAATCTACACTGGGTCTATCTACTGTCTATAGAAACTGTAATCTACACTGGGTCTATCTACTGTCTATAGAAACTGTAATCTACACTACACTGGGTCTATCTACTGTCTATAGAAACTGTAAACTACACTGGGTCTATCAACTGTCTATAGAAACTGTAATCTACACTGGGTCTATCTACTGTCTATAGAAACTGTAATCTACACTACACTGGGTCTATCAACTGTCTGTAGAAACTAATCTACACTACACTGGGTCTATCTACTGTCTATAGAAACTGTAATCTACACTGGGTCTATCAACTGTCTATAGAAACTGTAATCTACACTACACTGGGTCTATCTACTGTCTATAGAAACTGTAATCTACACTGGGTCTATCTACTGTCTATAGAAACTGTAATCTACACTACACTGGGTCTATCTACTGTCTATAGAAACTGTAATCTACACTGGGTCTATCAACTGTCTATAGAAACTGTAATCTACACTGGGTCTATCTACTGTCTATAGAAACTGTAATCTACACTGGGTCTATCTACTGTCTATAGAAACTGTAATCTACACTGGGTCTATCTACTGTCTATAGAAACTGTAATCTACACTGGGTCTATCTACTGTCTATAGAAACTGTAATCTACACTGGGTCTATCTACTGTCTATAGAAACTGTAATCTACACTGGGTCTATCTACTGTCTATAGAAACTGTAATCTACACTGGGTCTATCTACTGTCTGTAGAAACTGTAATCTACACTACACTGGGTCTATCTACTGTCTATAGAAACTGTAATCTACACTGGGTCTATCTACTGTCTATAGAAACTGATCTACACTGGGTCTATCTACTGTCTATAGAAACTAATCTACACTGGGTCTATCTACTGTCTATAAAAACTGATCTACACTGGGTCTATCTACTGTCTATAGAAACTGTAATCTACACTGGGTCTATCTACTGTCTATAGAAACTGTAATCTACACTGGGTCTATCTACTGTCTATAGAAACTGTAATCTACACTACACTGGGTCTATCTACTGTCTATAGAAACTGTAATCTACACTGGGTCTATCTACTGTCTATAGAAACTGTAATCTACACTGGGTCTATCTACTGTCTGTAGAAACTGTAATCTACACTGGGTCTATCTACTGTCTGTAGAAACTGTAATCTACACTACACTGGGTCTATCTACTGTCTATAGAAACTGTAATCTACACTGGGTCTATCTACTGTCTATAGAAACTGTAATCTACACTGGGTCTATCTACTGTCTATAGAAACTAATCTACACTGGGTCTATCTACTGTCTATAAAAACTGATCTACACTGGGTCTATCTACTGTCTATAGAAACTGTAATCTACACTGGGTCTATCTACTGTCTATAGAAACTGTAATCTACACTGGGTCTATCTACTGTCTATAGAAACTAATCTACACTACGCTGGGTCTATCTACTGTCTATAGAAACTGTAATCTACACTGGGTCTATCAACTGTCTATAGAAACTGTAATCTACACTACACTGGGTCTATCTACTGTCTATAGAAACTGTAATCTACACTGGGTCTATCTACTGTCTGTAGAAACTGTAATCTACACTACACTGGGTCTATCTACTGTCTATAGAAACTGTAATCTACACTGGGTCTATCTACTGTCTATAGAAACTGTAATCTACACTGGGTCTATCTACTGTCTATAGAAACTAATCTACACTACGCTGGGTCTATCTACTGTCTATAGAAACTGTAATCTACACTGGGTCTATCAACTGTCTATAGAAACTGTAATCTACACTACACTGGGTCTATCTACTGTCTATAGAAACTGTAATCTACACTGGGTCTATCTACTGTCTATAGAAACTGTAATCTACACTGGGTCTATCTACTGTCTATAGAAACTAATCTACACTACGCTGGGTCTATCTACTGTCTATAGAAACTGTAATCTACACTGGGTCTATCTACTGTCTATAGAAACTGTAATCTACACTACACTGGGTCTATCTACTGTCTATAGAAACTGTAATCTACACTGGGTCTATCTACTGTCTATAGAAACTGTAATCTACACTGGGCCTATCTACTGTCTATAGAAACTGTAATCTACACTGGGTCTATCTACTGTCTATAGAAACTGTAATCTACACTGGGTCTATCTACTGTCTATAGAAACTGTAATCTACACTGGGTCTATCTACTGTCTATAGAAACTGTAATCTACACTGGGTCTATCTACTGTCTATAGAAACTAATCTACACTGGGTCTATCTACTGTCTATAAAAACTGATCTACACTGGGTCTATCTACTGTCTATAGAAACTGTAATCTACACTGGGTCTATCTACTGTCTATAGAAACTGTAATCTACACTGGGTCTATCTACTGTCTATAAAAACTGATCTACACTGGGTCTATCTACTGTCTATAAAAACTGATCTACACTGGGTCTATCTACTGTCTATAGAAACTGTAATCTACACTGGGTCTATCTACTGTCTATAGAAACTAATCTACACTGGGTCTATCTACTGTCTATAAAAACTAATCTACACTGGGTCTATCTACTGTCTATAGAAACTGTAATCTACACTGGGTCTATCAACTGTCTATAGAAACTGTAATCTACACTGGGTCTATCTACTGTCTATAGAAACTGTAATCTACACTGGGTCTATCTACTGTCTATAGAAACTAATCTACACTGGGTCTATCTACTGTCTATAGAAACTAATCTACACTGGGTCTATCTACTGTCTATAAAAACTGATCTACACTGGGTCTATCTACTGTCTATAGAAACTGTAATCTACACTGGGTCTATCTACTGTCTATAGAAACTAATCTACACTGGGTCTATCTACTGTCTATAAAAACTGATCTACACTGGGTCTATCTACTGTCTATAGAAACTGTAATCTACACTGGGTCTATCTACTGTCTATAGAAACTGTAATCTACACTACACTGGGTCTATCTACTGTCTATAGAAACTGTAATCTACACTACACTGGGTCTATCTACTGTCTATAGAAACTGTAATCTACACTGGGTCTATCTACTGTCTATAGAAACTAATCTACACTGGGTCTATCTACTGTCTATAAAAACTAATCTACACTGGGTCTATCTACTGTCTATAGAAACTGTAATCTACACTGGGCCATTATCTACTAGCCTTCTGTAATCAACACTGGCCCCTGTGAAGATAAGAGGTACAAAAGTATCTATATCCACAGTAAAACAAGTCCTATATCGACAACCTGAAAGGCCGCTCAACAAGGAAGAAGCCACTGCTCCAAAACCGCCATAAAAAAGCCAGACTACAGTTTGCAACTGCACATGGGGACAAAGGTTGTACTTTTTGTAGAAATGTCCTCTGGTCTGATGAAACAAAAATAGAACTGTTTGGCCATAATGACCATTGTTATGTTTAGAGGAATAAGGGGGAGGCTTGCAAGCTGAAGAACACCATCCCAACCGTGAAGCACGGGGGTGGCAGCATCATGTTGTGGGGGTGCTTTGCTGCAGGAGGGACTGGTGCACTTCACAAAATAGATGGCTTCATGAGGCAGGAAAATGATGTGGATATATTGAGGCAACATCTCAAGACATCAGTCAGGAAGTTAGAGCTTGGTCGCAAATGGGTCTTCCAAATGAACAATGACCCCAAGCATACTTCCAAAGTTGTGGCAAAATGGCTTAAGGACAACACAGTCAAGGTATTGGAGTGGCCATCACAAAGCCCTGACCTCAATCCAATAGAAAAATGTGTGGGCAGAACTGAAAAAGTGTGTGTGAGTAAGGAGGCCTACAAACCTGACTCAGTTACACCAGCTCTGTTTTTATTTCACCTTTATTTAACCAGGTAGGCTAGTTGAGAACAAGTTCTCATTTGCAATTGCGACCTGGCCAAGATAAAGCACAGCAGTTCGACACATACAACAACACAGAGTTACACATGGAGTAAACAAAACATACAGTCAATAATACAGTAGAACTAAAGAAAACTAAAAGTCTATATACAGTGAGGTCAAATGAGGTAAGATAAGGAAATAAATAGGCCATGGTGGCGAAGTAATTACAATATAGCAATTAAACACTGGAATGGTAGATGTGCAGAAGATGAATGTGCAAGTAGAGATACTGGGGTGCAAAAGAGCAAAATAAATAAATAAATAAATACCAGTATGGGGATGAGGTAGGTAGATAGATGGGCTGTTTACAGATGGGCTATGTACAGGTGCAGTGATCTGTAAAATGTTCTGACAGCTGGTGCTTAAAGCTAGTGAGGGAGATGTGAGTCTCCAGCCTCAGAGATTTTTGCAATTGGTTCCAGTCATTGGCAGCAGAGAACTGGAAGGAAAGGCGACCAAACGAAGAATTGGCTTTGGGGGTGACCAGTGAGATATACCTGCTGGAGCGCGTGCTACATGTGGGTGCTGCTATGGTGACCAGTGAGCTGAGATAAGGCAGGGCTTTACTTAGCAGAGACTTGTAGATAACCTGTAGCCAGTGGGTTTGGTGACGAGTATGAAGTGAGGGCCAAGAGAGCGTACAGGTCGCAATGGTGGGTAGTGTATGGGGCTTTGGTGACAAAATGGCACTGTGATAGACTGCATCCAGTTTGTTGAGTAGAGTGTTGGAGGCTATTTTATAGATGCCATCACCGAAGTCGGGGATTGGTAGGATGATCAGTTTTACGAGGGTATGTTTGGCAGCATGAGTGAAGGAGTCTTTGTTGCGAAATAGGAAGCCAATTCTCGATTTAATTTTGGACTGGAGATGCTTAATGTGAGTCTGGAAGGAGGAATGGGCCAAAAGTCACCCAACTTATTGTGGGAAGCTTGTGGAAAGCTACCCAAAATGTTTGACCCAAGTTAAACCATTTAAGGGCAATGCTACCAAATACTAATTGAGTTTATGTAAACTTTTGACCCACTGGGAATGTGATGAAAGAAATAAAAGCTGAAATAAATAATTATCTACTATTATTCTTACATTTCACATTCTTAAAATAAAGTGGTGATCCTAACTGACCTAAAACAGGGAATTTTTACTAGGATTACATTTCAGGAATTGTGAAAAACTGAGTTGAAATGTATTTGGCTAAGGTGTATGTAAACTGCTGACTTCAAATGCATGTGTACATCTAATATGTGTGTGTGTGTATGAAAGTTAAGTTAATAAATAAGAATCCAAAATGTTCAGTGGTTGGGTTTCTGTGGAGATTCATTTGGTATTGTTTCGCAAACCCGTCGATAGGTGGCGACAGAGTTCATTTTCTTTTAAAACTGAAAAATTCAAAGAAGAAAAACAAGACAGCTGGAGTCGGTTATTTATGACGTAACAGTTTATGCGACAGGTGAAGGTCGGAAGACAAACCTTCCCAACGTGTTTATCCATCTACAGTTGTACTCTCTGATCAATCTCATTCCCCCCGAGAGACGGATATAATAAAACCCAGATACGATGCGGTTGTTAAGTGGAGCGGTGTTGCGGGCCACGATGAGACACCGCTGTCGCTACTTTTCTGTGGCACAAAACAACTGGAACGCCAGAAAAGTAAGTTTAATAAAGTCTAGATAACAAGATAATTACCTAGTCCCTTGAACCAGTTCCATTACACAGAGTTAAAGTCATTGGACGGAGGCGGTTTGGTTAAGATTCCGGACGCTCGGTTTGAACATTAACGCATAAAGACTTCAACTTAAATATCAGCGATAGTTTTCTAAAAAACACAAAAGGTTAGATTGAAATACAACTTTTTTTTTCGGGTTCTAGTTTCCACACCGCCATATCTCCATGTTTACAGCGCTTGTTTCCAGAAAGCAGCGGTTAGACGGAGTCGACCGGCGGTGATAATTATCAATGTAACTCAGAACAGCGGGGCGTAAATCCGCTGCGGACGTTCCGTGCTGACCGGACCGCTCGCTGGTTGGTCCATCCACACCCGACGCGACCAGGACACGCAGCTTGAAATATCAACACCAACTCTGAACCGACTATATTCATTTGGGGACAGGTCAAAAAGAATGACCATTTATGTCCCGGGATATAAACACTAGGTTGTCATTGTACCTGAAATGAAAATGATAGGTCTTCTTCGATGAGGCTTGACATCCAGTAGCTGTTGCATTACCGCCACCTACTAGACTGGAGTATAACTCGCTTATACTGTTCTTAATTATCTTTCCTCAAAGTCATTTAAAAAAAGAAAAAGAAATACCCTACTATTTAACACTACACTCTCAAATAATAATAATAAATGCCCTACTCTACTATTTAAATCTATTTAGTCCTACTTCAGGCCAACAGTCTGAGAGGATGGGACACCACCACTCAACCCACCCTGTAACTCGTCTGACGTCTCTCACACCCAAACACCTCTCTGCAGCTGCCAACACAACCTCTATTTCCTGAGACTTATGTTCCATCCCTGCAGTACAGTTGATAATCGTTGTTATAAATGCTGAAGATCCAACTTTACTGAAACATATATCACTTATTGGTTTATATCTCTGTTCTGGTACAGATCTACTAGTCACACCCCTCCTCTCAGGATCCCTCCCTCTGTTCTGGTACAGATCTACTACACCCCTCCTCTCAGGATCCCTCCCTCTGTTCTGGTACAGATCTACTACACCAGTCCTCTCAGGATCCCTCCCTCTGTTCTGGTACAGATCTACTACACCCCTCCTCTCAGGATCCCTCCCTCTGTTCTGGTACAGATCTACTACACCAGTCCTCTCAGGATCCCTCCCTCTGTTCTGGTACAGATCTACTACACCCCTCCTCTCAGGATCCCTCCCTCTGTTCTGGTACAGATCTACTAGTCACACCAGTCCTCTCATGATCCCTCCCTCTGTTCTGGTACAGATCTACTAGCCACACCCCTCCTCTCAGGATCCCTCCCTCTGTTCTGGTACAGATCTACTAGTCACACCAGTCCTCTCAGGATCCCTCCCTCTGTTCTGGGTCAGATCTACTACACCCCTCCTCTCAGGATCCCTCCCTCTGTTCTGGTACAGGTCTACTACACCCCTCCTCTCAGGATCCCTCCCTCTGTTCTGGGTCAGATCTACTACACCCCTCCTCTCGGGATCCCTCCCTCTGTTCTGGTACAGGTCTACTACACCCCTCCTCTCAGGATCCCTCCCTCTGTTCTGGGTCAGATCTACTACACCCCTCCTCTCAGGATCCCTCCCTCTGTTCTGGTACAGATCTACTACACCAGTCCTCTCAGGATTCATCCCCCTTGGCCCATCTTCTCCTGTCTTCACTGCCTCAGCATATGACAACTCCTGCACCACTCTAACTCTGGGAACCTCAACCTGCCTCTCTCACAACTCCTATCAATAGTCCTGTGACTGTCATGTACAGCTAGCCACAGCCCTCTACTGTCTGTTGTTGTTGCTGCTGCTGTGCTAGTAGCTAGCTAGTGTGTTGACTGGTTGTGTTGACTATGTGTGTCCACACAGGGTCTGGTACTCGGTGTTTACGAGAGTGAGAAGGAGGACGACTCTCTCCATCTAACTGAATCAGCAGCTGGTGTCGACAGAGTTCTGTCTGGTAAACTGACTGAGCTGCTAAAGATGTGAGTCACACACACACACACACACACACACCTTCACACCTTCACACACACACACTTCACACACTTCACACACACACCTTCACACACACACCTTCACACTCACACCTTCACACTCACACCTTCACACACACACCTTCACACTCACACACACCTTCACACACACACCTTCACACACACACACTTCACACACACACCTTCACACTAATCTGTAAGAGTGTGTTTGTGTGTTGACTGGTGTAAAAACCTTCTCCTTGGTAACTCCTCAGATCAGGACCAGGTCTGAAGAAAGGGAAGAGCAGAATATTCTACGGTCTTCATGAGGTAATATATATTACCAGAATATTCTACGGTCTTCATGAGGTAATATATATTACCAGAATATTCTACGGTCTTCATGAGGTAATATATATTACCAGAATATTCTACAGTCTTCATGAGGTAATATATATTACCAGAATATTCTACGGTCTTCATGAGGTAATATATATTACCAGAATATTCTACGGTCTTCATGAGGTAATATATATTACCAGAATATTCTACGGTCTTCATGAGGTAATATATATTACCAGAATATTCTACGGTCTTCATGAGGTAATATATATTACCAGAATATTCTACGGTCTTCATGAGGTAATATATATTACCAGAATATTCTACGGTCTTCATGAGGTAATATATATTACCAGAATATTCTACGGTCTTCATGAGGTAATATATATTACCAGAATATTCTACGGTCTTCATGAGGTAATATAAATTACCAGAATATTCTAGTCTTCATGAGGTAATATATATTACCAGAATATTCTACGGTCTTCATGAGGTAATATATATTACCAGAATATTCTACGGTCTTCATGAGGTAATATATATTACCAGAATATTCTACGGTCTTCATGAGGTAATATATATTACCAGAATATTCTACGGTCTTCATGAGGTAATATATATTACCAGAGTATTCTACGGTCTTCATGAGGTAATATATATTACCAGAATATTCTACGGTCTTCATGAGGTAATATATATTACCAGAATATTCTACGGTCTTCATGAGGTAATATATATTACCAGAATATTCTACGGTCTTCATGAGGTAATATATATTACCAGAATATTCTACGGTCTTCATGAGGTAATATATATTACCAGAATATTCTACGGTCTTCATGAGGTAATATATATTACCAGAATATTCTGCGGTCTTCATGAGGTAATATATATTACCAGAGTATTCTACGGTCTTCATGAGGTAATATATATTACCAGAATATTCTACGGTCTTCATGAGGTAATATATATTACCAGAATATTCTACGGTCTTCATGAGGTAATATATATTACCAGAATATTCTACAGTCTTCATGAGGTAATATATATTACCAGAATATTCTACGGTCTTCATGAGGTAATATATATTACCAGAATATTCTGCGGTCTTCATGAGGTAATATATATATTAACTATATTACCAGAATATTCTACGGTCTTCATGAGGTAATATATATTACCAGAATATTCTACGGTCTTCATGAGGTAATATATATTACCAGAATATTCTACGGTCTTCATGAGGTAATATATATTACCAGAATATTCTACGGTCTTCATGAGGTAATATATATTACCAGAATATTCTGCGGTCTTCATGAGGTAATATATATTACCAGAGTATTCTACGGTCTTCATGAGGTAATATATATTACCAGAATATTCTACAGTCTTCATGAGGTAATATATATTACCAGAATATTCTACGGTCTTCATGAGGTAATATATATTACCAGAATATTCTACAGTCTTCATGAGGTAATATATATTACCAGAATATTCTACGGTCTTCATGAGGTAATATATATTACCAGAATATTCTGCGGTCTTCATGAGGTAATATATATATTAACTATATTACCAGAATATTCTACGGTCTTCATGAGGTAATATATATTACCAGAATATTCTACGGTCTTCATGAGGTAATATATATTACCAGAATATTCTACGGTCTTCATGAGGTAATATATATTACCAGAATATTCTACAGTCTTCATGAGGTAATATATATTACCAGAATATTCTACGGTCTTCATGAGGTAATATATATTACCAGAATATTCTACAGTCTTCATGAGGTAATATATATTACCAGAATATTCTACGGTCTTCATGAGGTAATATATATTACCAGAATATTCTGCGGTCTTCATGAGGTAATATATATATTAACTATATTACCAGAATATTCTACGGTCTTCATGAGGTAATATATATTACCAGAATATTCTACGGTCTTCATGAGGTAATATATATTACCAGAATATTCTACGGTCTTCATGAGGTAATATATATTACCAGAATATTCTACGGTCTTCATGAGGTAATATATATTACCAGAATATTCTACGGTCTTCATGAGGTAATATATATTACCAGAATATTCTACGGTCTTCATGAGGTAATATATATTACCAGAATATTCTACGGTCTTCATGAGGTAATATATATTACCAGAATATTCTACGGTCTTCATGAGGTAATATATATTACCAGAATATTCTACGGTCTTCATGAGGTAATATATATATTAACTGTAGTGACGCTGTAACAACAGAAATTAAACTCGTCTTCTCACTGAGCATCCAGGATGAAGCAGATATTATAGATGAGAGCAAGACGATACATGCTTAATAATTACCGTGTGTGTGTGTGTGTGTGTGTGTGTGTGTGCATGCATACATACAGGACTTCCCATGCATAGCAGTAGTCGGTCTAGGGAGGAACTCTCTGGGTGTGTGTGGAACAGAGTACTGGGACACCTGTAAGGAGAACATCAGGGCTGCTATAGCAGGTGAGTCTCTCCTTTTACATGGCTGTGTGTGTGTGATGGTACCGTTCTTAGTGATCAATACACAACCTACTCCACGTTTTATAACTCAAATATTGAGTATGTTTTCTAAGAGGTAATAAACCAAGATGTCTGATTGTGTCTGTCTTCACAGCCCAGAGTTTATACTTAGTGGAGAAGCACCTCTCAGTACCAATAAACCTGTGACTCATATCGAATATGATTCTACCAACTCTGCACAACTCTTAGGGCAACACAGATATTTTAATGTTGAAATTGATCAGAAGATTTGATTGGGAATCATTGATGGACAGAGATATGGGTTTAATGACAGCCAGTCTGTCAGTCAGGAGGCTGTAGGGTTCTCCAGAACCATGTGTTGACCCATATAGAGGTGGATGGGTTTAATAACAGCCAGTCTGTCTGTCAGGAGGCTGCAGGGTTCTCCAGAACCATGTGTTGACCCATATAGAGGTGGATGGGTTTAATAACAGCCAGTCTGTCTGTCAGGAGGCTGCAGGGTTCTCCAGAACCATGTGTTGACCCATATAGAGGTGGATGGGTTTAATAACAGCCAGTCTGTCTGTCAGGAGGCTGTAGGGTTCTCCAGAACCATGTGTTGACCCATATAGAGGTGGATGGGTGTAATGACAGCCAGTCAGCAGCAGAGGGAGCTGTTCTTGGGCTGTTTACTTACGATGACCTGAAAACCAAGAAGAAGACCAGAGTCACCACACAGCTGCATGGCAGGTACACACATACACACACACACACACACACACACTGGCACACACTGGCACACGGACATCCACTGACTCTGTAACCTGTGTGTGTGTCCAGTGGATGTGTGTCTGGCTGGGAGAAAGGCGTGTTGTACGGAGAGGGGCAGAACCTGGCCCGTTACCTGATGGAAGCTCCAGCCAATCATGTCACTCCGTCAGTCTTCGCTGACACCATCACAAACAGACTGGCTCCCTACGCCGACCACGTCACCGTCCATAAGAGGTACAGAGGGGTACTGGGGGGGGGGGGGGGGGTACTGGAGGAAGGGGAGGGACTGGGGGGGTGGGAGGGAGGGGAGGGATGAGGAGGGACTGGAGGGATGAGGGACTGGAGGAGGGACTGGGGGGATGAGGGACTGGAGGAGGGACTGGGGGGATGAGGGACTGGAGGAGGGACTGAGGGGACGAGGGATGAGGAGGAGGGACTGGAGGAGGGACTGGGTGGAGGGACTGGGGGGATGAGGGACTGGGGGGATGAGGGACTGGGGGGAGGAGGGACTGGGGGGAGGAGGGACTGGGGGGACGAGGGATGAGGAGGAGGAGGGACTGGAGGGATGAGGAGGAAGAGGAGGGACTGGGGGGATGAGGAGGAGGGACTGGGGGATGAGGGACTGGGGGGAGGACTGGGGGGACGAGTGATGAGGAGGAGGAGGGACTGGAGGGATGAGGAGGGACTGGGGGGACGAGGGAGTGGGGAGGAGGGACTGGGGGGATGGGAGGGGGAGGAGTCAGGATGTAACATTTATTTTGACAAAAGTTTAATTATGGATGTCATTAACAAGTGTGTGTGTGTGTGTGTGTGTGTGTGTGTGCAGGTCTCAAGAGTGGATAGAGGAGCAGCAGATGGGAGCGTTCCTCAGTGTTTCTAAAGGTGATAGATGGGAGGGTTCCTCAGTGTTTCTAAAGGTGATAGATGGGAGGGTTCCTCAGTGTTTCTAAAGGTGATAGATGGGAGGGTTCCTCAGTGTTTCTAAAGGTGATAGATGGGAGGGTTCCTCAGTGTTTCTAAAGGTGATAGATGGGAGGGTTCCTCAGTGTTTCTAAAGGTGATAGATGGGAGGGTTCCTCAGTGTTTCTAAAGGTGATAGATGGGAGGTTATATACAGTTGGTTCAGGGCCAGTAAAACGGCAGCCTCCAGTGACATTATATTATATACAGTTGGTTCAGCCTCCAGATACATTATATTATATACAGTTGGTTCAGGGCCTCCAGATACATTATATTATATACAGTTGGTTCAGCCTCCAGCGACATTATATTATATACAGTTGGTTCAGCCTCCAGATACATTATATTATATACAGTTGGTTCAGCCTCCAGATACATTATATTATATACAGTTGGTTCAGCCTCCAGATACATTATATTATATACAGTTGGTTCAGCCTCCAGATACATTATATTATATACAGTTGGTTCAGCCTCCAGATACATTATATTATATACAGTTGGTTCAGGGCCTCCAGATACATTATATTATATACAGTTGGTTCAGGGCCTCCAGATACATTATATTATATACAGTTGGTTCAGCCTCCAGATACATTATATTATATACAGTTGGTTCAGCCTCCAGATACATTATATTATATACAGTTGGTTCAGCCTCCAGATACATTATATTATATACAGTTGGTTCAGGGCCTCCAGATACATTATATTATATACAGTTGGTTCAGCCTCCAGATACATTATATTATATACAGTTGGTTCAGCCTCCAGATACATTATATTATATACAGTTGGTTCAGGGCCTCCAGATACATTATATTATATACAGTTGGTTCAGCCTCCAGATACATTATATTATATACAGTTGGTTCAGCCTCCAGATACATTATATTATATACAGTTGGTTCAGCCTCCAGATACATTATATTATATACAGTTGGTTCAGCCTCCAGATACATTATATTATATACAGTTGGTTCAGCCTCCAGATACATTATATTATATACAGTTGGTTCAGCCTCCAGATACATTATATTATATACAGTTGGTTCAGCCTCCAGATACATTATATTATATACAGTTGGTTCAGCCTCCAGATACATTATATTATATACAGTTGGTTCAGCCTCCAGATACATTATATTATATACAGTTGGTTCAGGGCCTCCAGATACATTATATTATATACAGTTGGTTCAGCCTCCAGATACATTATATTATATACAGTTGGTTCAGCCTCCAGATACATTATATTATATACAGTTGGTTCAGCCTCCAGATACATTATATTATATACAGTTGGTTCAGCCTCCAGATACATTATATTATATACAGTTGGTTCAGCCTCCAGATACATTATATTATATACAGTTGGTTCAGCCTCCAGATACATTATATTATATACAGTTGGTTCAGCCTCCAGATACATTATATTATATACAGTTGGTTCAGCCTCCAGATACATTATATTATATACAGTTGGTTCAGGGCCTCCAGATACATTATATTATATACAGTTGGTTCAGGGCCTCCAGATACATTATATTATATACAGTTGGTTCAGGGCCTCCAGATACATTATATTATATACAGTTGGTTCAGCCTCCAGATACATTATATTATATACAGTTGGTTCAGCCTCCAGATACATTATATTATATACAGTTGGTTCGGCCTCCAGATACATTATATTATATACAGTTGGTTCAGGGCCTCCAGATACATTATATTATATACAGTTGGTTCAGCCTCCAGATACATTATATTATATACAGTTGGTTCAGGGCCTCCAGATACATTATATTATATACAGTTGGTTCAGGGCCTCCAGATACATTATATTATATACAGTTGGTTCAGCCTCCATATACATTATATTATATACAGTTGGTTCAGCCTCCAGATACATTATATTATATACAGTTGGTTCAGCCTCCAGATACATTATATTATATACAGTTGGTTCAGCCTCCAGATACATTATATTATATACAGTTGGTTCAGCCTCCAGATACATTATATTATATACAGTTGGTTCAGCCTCCAGCGACATTATATTATATACAGTTGGTTCAGCCTCCAGATATATTATATTATATACAGTTGGTTCAGCCTCCAGATACATTATATTATATACAGTTGGTTCAGCCTCCAGCGACATTATATTATATACAGTTGGTTCAGCCTCCAGATACATTATATTATATACAGTTGGTTCAGCCTCCAGCGACATTATATTATATACAGTTGGTTCAGCCTCCAGATACATTATATTATATACAGTTGGTTCAGCCTCCAGATACATTATATTATATACAGTTGGTTCAGCCTCCAGATACATTATATTATATACAGTTGGTTCAGGGCCTCCAGATACATTATATTATATACAGTTGGTTCAGCCTCCAGATACATTATATTATATACAGTTGGTTCAGCCTCCAGATACATTATATTATATACAGTTGGTTCAGCCTCCAGATACATTATATTATATACAGTTGGTTCAGCCTCCAGCGACATTATATTATATACAGTTGGTTCAGCCTCCAGATACATTATATTATATACAGTTGGTTCAGCCTCCAGATACATTATATTATATACAGTTGGTTCAGCCTCCAGATACATTATATTATATACAGTTGGTTCAGCCTCCAGATACATTATATTATATACAGTTGGTTCAGCCTCCAGATACATTATATTATATACAGTTGGTTCAGCCTCCAGATACATTATATTATATACAGTTGGTTCAGGGCCTCCAGCGACATTATATTTAAAAGGGAAAACAGAGTTGTTGTTTTACTCAACATGTTTTGTTGTTGATATTGTTACTGTTGAGAGGAGAACTCTCACTGTACCGTTTATACCCTGCTGTCTCCTGGGACAAAGAAACGTTTGATTATTGTTACTGTTGAGAGGAGAACTCTCACTGTACCGTTTATACCCTGCTGTCTCCTGGGACAAAGAAACGTTTGATTTGTTTTGTTGTTTTAGGCTCAGAGGAACCGCCTGTCTTCCTGGAGCTACACTACAACGGTTGTCCTGACAACGCACAGTGTCCTCTACTGCTGGTGGGCAAGGGCATCACCTTTGACAGGTACGCGCACACATCACTGCTGTCCAATCAGGGTGCTCTATTCACTGTGTTGGACACACTAGTGGTTAAAATATCAGCTGCCGTTTTTTTAAAGATTCCTAGTCTCAATTAATTGATACAACTGTTAACTGTTACTTACTCTCTCTGTCTAGTGGTGGGATCAGTCTAAAGCCTCCGTCAGGTATGGACGCGATGAGGGCTGATATGGGAGGAGCCGCCACGGTGTGTTCCGCCATCGTCACGGCAGCAGCCCTCAACCTGCCAATCAACATCATAGGTGAGCTTGCGGCGACGTGACGCGCTAGCCAATCAGTATCTAGAGCAGGGATCCCCGACCCTGTTCCTGGAGAACTACTGTCCTGTAGGTTTTAACTCCAGGAGGGTATCTCTCCAGGAACAGGGTTGGAGTTAAAACCTTCAGGAGGGTATCTCTCCAGGAACAGGGTTGGAGTTAAAACCTACAGGAGGGTATCTCTCCAGGAACAGGGTTGGAGTTAAAACCTTCAGGAGGGTATCTCTCCAGGAACAGGGTTGGAGTTAAAACCTACAGGAGGGTATCTCTCCAGTAAAAGGGTTGGAGTTAAAACCTTCAGGAGGGTATCTCTCCAGGAACGGGGTTGGAGTTAAAACCTACAGGAGGGTATCTCTCCAGGAACAGGGTTGGAGTTAAAACCTTCAGGAGGGTATCTCTCCAGGAACAGGGTTGGAGTTAAAACCTACAGGAGGGTATCTCTCCAGGAACGGGGTTGGAGTTAGTCTGCAGCTTGTCTCCTAGAGGTTTATAGTTTGGTCTGCAGCTTGTCTCCTAGAAGGTTCTAGTTTGGTCTGCAGCTTGTCTCCTAGAGGTTTCTAGTTTGGTCTGCAGCTTGTCTCCTAGAGGTTTCTAGTTTGGTCTGCAGCTTGTCTCCTAGAGGTTTCTAGTTTGGTCTGCAGCTTGTCTCCTAGAGGTTTCTAGTTTGGTCTGCAGCTTGTCTGCTAGAAGGTTCTAGTTTGGTCTGCAGCTTGTCTGCTAGAAGGTTCTAGTTTGGTCTGCAGCTTGTCTCCTAGAGGTTTCTAGTTTGGTCTGCAGCTTGTCTCCTAGATGTTTCTAGTTTGACCTGCAGCTTGTCTCCTAGAGGTTTATAGTTTGGTCTGCAGCTTGTCTCCTAGAAGGTTCTAGTTTGGTCTGCAGCTTGTCTCCTAGAAGGTTCTAGTTTGGTCTGCAGCTTGTCTGCTAGGGGTTTGTAGTTTGGTCTGCAGCTTGTCTCCTAGAGGTTTCTAGTTTGGTCTGCAGCTTGTCTGCTAGAAGGTTCTAGTTTGGTCTGCAGCTTGTCTCCTAGAGGTTTATACACAGGAAGTAGTAATGTGTGTTATTAACCCCCAGGTCTTGCACCTCTCTGTGAGAACATGCCCAGTGGGAAAGCCAACAAGCCTGGAGATGTCGTCACCGCCAAGAACGGCAAAACCATACAGGTATTTGTTACCGTGGCTACTAAACCATACAGGTCTTTGTTACCGTGGCAACTAAACCATACAGGCCTTTGTTACTGTGGCTACTAAACCTGCAGGTATTTGTTACCGTGGCTACTAAACCTGCAGGTATTTGTTACCATCGCTACTAAACCATACAGGTGTGTGTGTGTGTTACCATGGCTACTAAAACCATACAGGTCTTTGTTACCGTGGCAACTAAACCATACAGGTCTTTGTTACCGTGGCTACTAAACCTGCAGGTATTTGTTACCATCGCTATTAAACCATACAGGTGTGTGTGTTACCGTGGCTACTAAACCATACAGGTATTTGTTACCGTGGCTACTAAACCATGCTTGTCTTTGTTACCGTGGCTACTAAACCATACTGGTCTTTGTTACCGTAGCTACTAAACCCTACAGGTATTTGTTACCGTGGCTACTAAGCCATGCAGGTGTGTGTGTGTGTGTGTGTGTGTGTGTGTGTGTGTGTGTTACCGTGGCTACTAAACCATTTCAGGTCTTTGTTACCATGGCTACTAAACCATACAGGTTTTTGTTACCGTGGCTACTAAACCATGCAGGTCATTGTTACTGTGGCTACTAAACCATACAGGTCTTTGTTACCGTGGCTACTAAACCACGCAGGTCTTTGTTTACATCAAATTAAGTATTTTGTGTGTGTGTGTGTAGGTGGACAACACGGACGCAGAGGGACGGTTGATCCTAGCAGATGCTCTCTGTTACGCTCACAGCTTCAACCCCAGAGCCATCGTCAACGCTGCTACCCTCACTGGTTAGTACCCTCCCTGGTTAGTACCCTCCCTGGTTAGTACCCTCCCTGGTTAGTACCCTCCCTGGTTAGTACCCTCACTGGTTAGTACCCTCACTGGTTAGTACCCTCACTGGTTAGTACCCTGTGTGTGTTGGTGAGACGGCCATCGTCAACGCTGCTACCCTCACTGGTTAGTACCCTCACTGGTTAGTACCCTGTGTGTGTTGGTGAGACGGCCATCGTCAACGCTGCTACCCTCACTGGTTAGTACCCTCACTGGTTAGTACCCTGTGTGTGTTGGTGAGACGGCCATCGTCAACGCTGCTACCCTCACTGGTTAGTACCCTCACTGGTTAGTACCCTGTGTGTGTTGGTGAGACGGCCGTCGCTATTCACTAACCGGCTAGTCTATTGGTCACTTGTGTTTTCTGTCTGTCTCTCAGGAGCGATGGATGTTGCTCTGGGTTCAGCAGCGACAGGAGTCTTCACCAACTCTGACTGGCTCTGGGAACAGCTTCACAAGGTAACACACACAGACACACACACACACACTGAAAAGCCATCCTCTATTATAATTGGGTACGTTGGGTTCTTCTATCAAAATGTCTCACGTTTGGAAATCAACTAAAATGTATTGAACTTGTTCCAAAAAAAAACATTATTTTGCACAATATTATGAACTGAAAAGATCTGAAATCCATATTTCCTGTAACTGTCTGACGAGGAACATGTGGAAATGCCCCTGTGTGTCTGTGGTTTCTGTGCCATATTTCCTGTAACTGTCTGACGAGGAACATGTGGAAATGCCCCTGTGTGTCTGTGGTTTCTGTGCCATATTTCCTGTAACTGTCTGACGAGGAACACGTGGAAATGCCCCTGTGTGTCTGTGGTTTCTGTGCCATATTTCCTGTAACTCTGACGAGGGACACGTGGAAATGCCCCTGTGTGTCTGTGGTTTCTGTGCCATATTTCCTGTAACTCTGACGAGGAACATGTGGAAATGCCCCTGTGTGTCTGTCTGTCTGGTTTCTGTGCCTTCAGAAAGTGGACATAACCCCTTGCCTTATTACAGCCTGGATTCAAAATGGATCGATGTCTTTCTCCCCCATAATAACCAAGTAAAAACATGTTTTTAGAAATTGTTACATTTATTGAAAATTAAATACTGAAATATCTAATTTACATAAAGTATTCACACCCCCGAGTCACTTTGTCTTTCTTTTAAAGGCTCTAAGAGTCATTACAGATTAGAGTCTTTCTGGGTAAGGCTCTAAGAGTCATTACAGATTAGAGTCTTTCTGGGTAAGGCTCTAAGAGTGATTACAGCTGTGAGTCTTTCTGGGTACGTCTCTAAGAGCGATTACAGCTGTGAGTCTTTCTAGGTAAGTCTCTAAGAGCTTTCCACACCTGGATTGTGCAACATTCTTTTCTCAATTCTTCAAGCTCTGTCACGTTGGTTGTTGATCATTGCTAGACAACCATTTCCAGGTCTGACCATAGATTTAAGTAACTGCTGAAAGGTGAATTCATCTCCCAGTGTCTGGTGGAAAGCAGACTGAACCAGGTTTTCCTCTAAGATTTTGCCTGTTCTTAGCTCCATTCCGTTTCTTTTTATCCTGTAAAACTCCCCAGTACTTAACTATTACAACCATACCCATAACATGATGCAGCCACCACTATGCTTGAAGTGTTACTCAGTAATGTGTTGTATTGGATTTGCCCCAAACATAACGCGTTGTATTCAGGACACAAAGTTAAATGCTCTACCACATTTGACGCACTATTACTTTAGTGTCTTGTTGCAAACAGGAAGCATGGTTTGGAATATTTTTATTCTGTACAGGCTTCCTTCTGTTCACTGTGTCATTTAGGTTAGTATTGTGGAGTAACGACAATGTTGTTGATCCATCCTCAGTTTTCTCCTATCACAGTCATTAAACTCTGTAACTGTTTTAAAGTCACCATTGGCCTCATGGTGAAATCCCTGAGCGGTTTCCTTCCTCTCCGGCAACTAAGTTAGGAAGGACGCCTGTATCTTTGTAGTGACTGGGTGTATTGATACACCATCTAAAGTGTAATTAATAACTTCACCAGGCTCAAAGGGATATTCAATGTCTGTTTGTTTTTTTACCCATCTACCGATAGGATGCAAGGCAGTGGAAAACCTCCCTGGTCTTTGTGGTTGAATCTGTGTTTGAAATTCACTGCTGGACTGAGGGACCTTACAGATAATTGTATGTGTGGGGAAAGAGATGAGGAAGTCATTAAAAAACTAATGTTAAACACTATTATACACAGTGTCCAAGCACATCTTCACTCCTGAACTTGAGGCTTGTCATAACAAAGGAGTTGAATACTGATTAACTGAAGACGTTTCAGTTTTAATTCATTTGTTAAAATTTCGAAAAACACAACAAAATGTGGGGAAAGTCAAGGGGTGTGAATACTTTCTGAAGGCACTGCATGTCTACACTTTGTAACTGTTAGCAATGATGCTAATGCTGCTGATGCTAATGCTACTGATGCTGCTAATGCTACTGATGATGCTAATGCTACTGATGATGCTAATGCTACTGATGCTGCTAATGCTACTGATGATGCTAATGCTACTGATGATGCTAATGCTACTGATGATGCTAATGCTACTGATGATGCTAATGCTACTGATGCTGCTAATGCTACTGATGATGCTAATGCTACTGATGATACCATTCTTCCCCATCTCAATTAAGAGTTAACTATAAAGTAGCCTCTGCATATCTGCATCAGTCCAGTAGTCCTGTGTTTTGCATAATATATATATAAAGAAACTTCCTCTGATTTTTCTCTCCCTCTAGTGGTCTCCTGATGTGGTTTAAGCATTTGCTGTGGAGTTGGAACATTTGAATGTAGTTGTTTTTCTATTGAAAGTGTGATTTCTGAGAGTGAAAACCAGGCAGAATCTGTCCTTGTCCCTGTGCCGTTGTGGTATTGAGTTTAGCGATACTAAACCTGGTATACAAGTCAAAATTCTGCTATTGTGACCTCACTAACACACTAACACTGTAATATATAAACACCGTGGTGTCTCTCTGTGTTAGGCCAGTGTGGTAACAGGAGACAGGGTATGGAGGGTTACATACACACTGTGGTGTGTCTCTCTGTGTTAGGAGACAGGGTATGGAGGGTTATATACACACTGTGGTGTGTCTCTCTGTGTTAGGAGACAGGGTATGGAGGGTTATATACACACTGTGGTGTCTCTCTGTGTTAGGAGACAGGGTATGGAGGGTTATATACACACTGTGGTGTCTCTCTGTGTTAGGAGACAGGGTATGGAGGGTTATATACACACTGTGGTGTCTCTCTGTGTTAGGAGACAGGGTATGGAGGGTTACATACACACTGTGGTGTCTCTCTGTGTTAGGAGACAGGGTATGGAGGGTTACATACACACTGTGGTGTCTCTCTGTGTTAGGAGACAGGGTATGGAGGGTTACATACACACTGTGGTGTGTCTCTCTGTGTTAGGAGACAGGGTATGGAGGGTTACATACACACTGTGGTGTGTCTCTCTGTGTTAGGAGACAGGGTATGGAGGGTTACATACACACTGTGGTGTGTCTCTCTGTGTTAGGAGACAGGGTATGGAGGGTTACATACACACTGTGGTGTGTCTCTGTGTTAGGAGACAGGGTATGGAGGGTTACATACACACTGTGGTGTCTCTCTGTGTTAGGAGACAGGGTATGGAGGGTTACATACACACTGTGGTGTCTCTCTGTGTTAGGCCAGTGTGGTAACAGGAGACCGGGTGTGGAGGATGCCGTTGTTTCAACATTACACCAGACAGGTCACTGACTGCCAGCTGGCCGACCTCAACAACGTCGGCAAGTACAGCCGGTAAGAACACACACACACACACACACACACACACACACACACAGGTAACATCTAGAAACAACCCTAAACAACTTCTGTGTTAATGCCATCTTACGTGTGTGTGTGTGTGTGTGTGTGTGTGTGTGTGTGTGTGTGTGTGTGCGTGCGTGCGTGTGTAGTTCTGGCGGAGCCTGCACGGCGGCAGCGTTTCTGAGGGAGTTTGTGACGGCTCCTCATTGGGCGCACCTGGACATCGCCGGGGTGATGACCAATAAGGACGAGGTACGGTAGTCTTCTGGAACATTGATCTTAGAGCTGTTTTTGATTTTTGTATTGATTTTACCGGGTTCGTCTCACTGAGTTGATTTTTGTATTGATTTTACCGGGTTCGTCTCACTGAGTTGATTTTTGTATTGATTTTACCGGGTTCGTCTCACTGAGTTGAAATATCTTTTGCAAAAGAGACCTGGGCAAAATGGCAGCACACAAAGCTTAAAACATGTACAACATAAAACACTACAGTTTAAAGGTTGACTTTGGGGGGGGGGGGGGGACGCTAAAATAAAGGCTTTAAACTGTAGAACTGATCAATGCAGCGTCATACCAGGTCAGTTCATCCTTAAAAACTAAAACTAATGAACGAAGAAGATATTTGGCTGCAGAAGTGCCATTTCATATTGACCTCTACAGCTTCCTGTGAAATGACTTCACAAATACTGGAGGAGTTACTGGCTAGCTACAGTGGCTAGCTTAGCTAACGAACATCAACACACACTGGAGGAGTTACTGGCTAGCTTAGCTAACGAACATCAACACACACTGGAGGAGTTACTGGCTAGCTACAGTGGCTAGCTTAGCTAACGAACATCAACACACACTGGAGGAGTTACTGGCTAGCTACAGTGGCTAGCTTAGCTAACGAACATCAACACACACTGGAGGAGTTACTGGCTAGCTACAGTGGCTAGCTTAGCTAACGAACTAGCTATGACACATCAACACACACTGGAGGAGTTACTGGCTAGCTACAGTGGCTAGCTTAGCTAACGAACATCAACACACACTGGAGGAGTTACTGGCTAGCTTAGCTAATGAACATCAACACACACTGGAGGAGTTACTGGCTAGCTACAGTGGCTAGCTTAGCTAACGAACATCAACACACACTGGAGGAGTTACTGGCTAGCTACAGTGGCTAGCTTAGCTAACGAACTAGCTATGACACATCAACACACACTGGAGGAGTTACTGGCTAGCTACAGTGGCTAGCTTAGCTAACGAACATCAACACACACAGGAGGAGTTACTGGCTAGCTACAGTGGCTAGCTTAGCTAACGAACATCAACACACACTGGAGGAGTTACTGGCTAGCTACAGTGGCTAGCTTAGCTAACGAACATCAACACACACTGGAGGAGTTACTGGCTAGCTACAGTGGCTAGCTTAGCTAACAAACTAGCTCTGTTGGTCACGGCGCGCATGATCAGAATGATACATCAATCACAACTCCTTCTGTTAGTGTTCTAGAACCATGACTACCACAACCCCTTCTGTTAGTGTTCTGGAAACATGATGACCACAACCCCTTCTGTTAGTGTTCTGGAACCATGATGACCACAACCCCTTCTGTTAGTGTTCTAGAACCATGACGACCACAACCCCTTCTGTTAGTGTTCTAGAACCATGACGACCACAACCCCTTCTGTTAGTGTTCTAGAACCATGACGACCACAACCCCTTCTGTTAGTGTTCAGGAAACATGACGACCACAACCCCTTCTGTTAGTGTTCTAGAACCATGACGACCACAACCCCTTCTGTTAGTGTTCAGGAACCATGACGACCACAACCCCTTCTGTTAGTGTTCAGGAACCATGACGACCACAACCCCTTCTGTTAGTGTTCTGGAACCATGATGACCACAACCCCTTCTGTTAGTGTTCTAGAACCATGACGACCACAACCCCTTCTGTTAGTGTTCTAGAACCATGACGACCACAACCCCTTCTGTTAGTGTTCTAGAACCATGACGACCACAACCCCTTCTGTTAGTGTTCAGGAACCATGACGACCACAACCCCTTCTGTTAGTGTTCTAGAACCATGACGACCACAACCCCTTCTGTTAGTGTTCAGGAACCATGACGACCACAACCCCTTCTGTTAGTGTTCAGGAACCATGACGACCACAACCCCTTCTGTTAGTGTTCTAGAACCATGACGACCACAACCCCTTCTGTTAGTGTTCAGGAAACATGACGACCACAACCCCTTCTGTTAGTGTTCAGGAACCATGACGACCACAACCCCTTCTGTTAGTGTTCTAGAACCATGACGACCACAACCCCTTCTGTTAGTGTTCAGGAACCATGACGACCACAACCCCTTCTGTTAGTGTTCTAGAACCATGACGACCACAACCCCTTCTGTTAGTGTTCTAGAACCATGACGACCACAACCCCTTCTGTTAGTGTTCAGGAAACATGACGACCACAACCCCTTCTGTTAGTGTTCTAGAACCATGATGACCACAACCCCTTCTGTTCTGTCCGGCTGAGGGGTTTGGATGAGAGACGCTGGCTGCTGTCCTGTTGGACATTAACAATACACTTTTCTCTTTTTAGATTCTCTCTCACTGTTTGTCTCTCTCCAGGTTCCCTACCTGAAGAAAGGAATGTCTGGGAGACCGACACGAACACTGGTAGAGTTCGCTGCTGGACTGGCCAACCAAGCCTGAAGACACACACACACACCACTCCTACACACACTGAGCTGGCTGGAGAATGATTATTCTGTAGAGACAGAGACACTGGTACTGTGTAGAGTTAGACTGCTTCCCAAATAGCACCTTATTCCCTACCCATTGGAGTCTGGTCTAAAGTAGTGGACTATATAGGGAATAGGCCCTTTTTGTCCCCTCATATATGTATATATATATATATATATATATATATATATATATATATATATATATATATATATATATATAATGCTATTTGGGATGTATCCTGAGTCATCTGGTAATATGCTGTGCATCGAGAGGGTTGAAGAGGACATTTCCACCCCCGTGCCCCAGCACATGTAACTAATTCCCTCTCTAGCCTAGTTTATAGCCTACATTCATTGAGAAACTGAATGTATGTAAATGGACAAGGTATATCGTATCCTTCCCTACAAGGTATATCGTATCCTTCCCTACAAGGTATATCGTATCCTTCCCTACAAGGTATATCGTATCCTTCCCTACAAAAAAGAGTTTGCAGTCAGAGTGCAGTGTAACTGCATCCAAAATATGTAATGTTATTCTGCATTCACTGCTTACAAAATACCACAGTCGACTTTAATCTTGTTTTGGAACGGTAACAACGCAAAGTGTTGTTGCGTAGCGACACTACGCAGCCCTGCAATTTATAACTGGAAGAACGCAGGATGGCCTTTTCTGCGTAGCGTTCTTGCGTTGCATAGTAGGGTAAAAACGAGGCTTCAGTGACAGTCAGTTAACCAACCTCTTCTGTCCAGTAGTTGTGGGATAAACTAATGCTGAAGTTGGTATGCACTTCTGCGCACAAAAACTGTCAAATATTATTATTGCCATGTCATTTAAATAAAACACCAATAAAACCATTTTGGGGGATCAATGTGTCTTATGTGTATTATAGTGTAAATGACAAATTGTTTTAATATAGTCATTAAGTAGAACCTATTAAATTCCTCAGCCAGTGTGGCATGTCCTAGTTGCTATATTTAGAAACTTTTCAGACTACCCTGGCAACTTTTTTTTTCAAACAGCACCTAGCAACAAATTTAGCTACTTTTAAAAATCAGTTTGGAACTTTTAGCAACTTTTGAAAAGTTACTCAAACGCACGCATTTCCCCCTCTGAAAAAAACGATTTTATCTGTCACACGAGGCTGGCTGCAATAGTGCATTGTGAGTGACGCCTGCAGCAAACCCAATGAATATAGTTGCTCACGAATGTTTGATCTTGAACAGAACTTACAACATCAATCAACATATCTAAATCAATAGTGTACAGCCAGAAGAAGTACAGAAAAGAGTGGGACTCTGCACCTAAACAAAATTGCCAGTCAATTTGATTAACGTTATTGCGTATTATACGTAATGGCGCAGATTTTACGTTATCACGCAATGACATCACAACGTCATTTAGTTGTCACCACTGCAAACAACCATCCAGGATGTCTTCCTCCATGGGCAGCGGGATGTTCCCCGGCCAGCAGTCCGCTGGTCCTCACCCTGTCGGCGGCCCGGGTCAGCCGGGACTACTGTCTGGAGCTCCGGGGAACAGGGTCCAGGGCCCCAACACTCTGGTGGACGACCTGGAGGCTTCTTTCGAGGTACGAGAGCAACAGCTAGCAGTGGTATAGCTAACGTAATGATACTAGCTAGCTGTGGTATAGCTAATGTAATGATACTAGCTAGCCGTGGTATAGCTAACGTAATGATACTAGCTAGCTGTGGTATAGCTAATGTAATGATACTAGCTAGCCGTGGTATAGCTAATGTAATGATACTAGCTAGCCGTGGTATAGTTAACGTAATGATACTAGCTAGCCGTGGTATAGTTAACGTAATGATACTAGCTAGCTGTGGTATAGCTAATGTAATGATACTAGCTAGCCGTGGTATAGCTAATGTAATGATACTAGCTAGCCGTGGTATAGTTAACGTAATGATACTAGCTAGCCGTGGTATAGCTAACGTAATGATACTAGCTAAGCTAACGTAATGATACTAGCTAGCCGTGGTATAGCTAACGGAATGAACTAGTGTTACTAGCGTTAGCCAGCTACATTGTTGTTGTTGTGCAGAGAGCAGTGTAGTCTGCTGAGGGGACAACGGCTCATCATAATGTCTGGAACAGAGCGAATGGCATCAAACACCTGGAAACCAAACCAATGCGAATGGCACTGTGTTTGATGTATTTAATACCATTTCATTGATTTACGCTCTAGTCATTACTACGAGCCCGTTCGCCCCAATTTAAAGTGCCACCAACCTGGGCTGCAAGCATACTTTGCGTCTCATGTTTTACTGTCTTTCCACAACTAGCACTCATATGTAACTCAATGTCATGTTATAGCTAGCTAAGTACATTTTATCTCTGGTCTGGCCTTACTGAAGCTAGCTAAGTGTTAGTAGTGAACTGTTAACCAGTTGTCTTGTGTCAGCAGGCTTGCTTTGCGTCCCTAGTGAGTCAAGACTACGTGAACGGAACCGACCAGGAGGAAATTCGGACAGGTGAGACCAGTAAAGTTCACGACCCAAAAGGGCACCGTATTCCCAGACGAGCTCCTAGGTGACCAACAACCATCCTCCTGGATAGCGACAGGGTATTAATGGTTTTGCTCCAGCCCTGTTTTAACACCTGATTTAGCCAATCAGGGTCCAGATGAGCAGCTGGTTGGTAGAAGCAGGTGTTTTACAACAGGGCTGTAGCAAAATCCTGCACACTCAGTAATTCAGGAGGAGAGTTGGCTAGCCTTGGGGCAGTTAGCTAGTTGCATATTAAACATTTTGAAACACATTCATTAAAAATATATTTATTTCATTACTTTGCTGATCTAGCTAAAAATGAACTGACTTGCATGTCTGTCTGTGTCTCTCTCTCTCTTTAACCTCTCTGTCTCTCTCTCTAACCTGTCTGTCTCTCTAACCTGTCGGTCTCTCTCTCTAACCTGTCTGTCTCTCTCTCTAACCTCTCTCTGTCTCTCTCTCTCTCTCTCTAACCTGTCTCTCTCTAACCTCTCTCTCTAACCTGTCTCTCTCTAACCTCTCTCTCTAACCTGTCGGTCTCTCTCTCTAACCTGTCTGTCTCTCTGTCTGTCTCTCTCTAACCTGTCTGTCTCTCTCTCTCTAACCTGTCTGTCTCTCTGTCTCTCTCTCTCTCTCTCTAACCTGTCTCTCTCTCTCTCTCTCTCTCTCTCTTTAACCTGTCTGTCTCCCCAGGTGTGGATCAGTGTATTCAGAAGTTTTTGGATGTCGCCAGACAGACAGAATGTTTCTTCCTGCAGAAGCGTCTTCAGTTATCAGTCCAGAAACCCGACCAGGTGGTCAAAGAGGTAGATGATACTGTATACCAGGGGTATTCAATTCTTACCCTACCAGCTGTCCCAGGTCTAAACCAGTCCCTGATTAGAGGGGAATCACTCACCTGGTGTCCCAGGTCTAAATCAGTCCCTGATTAGAGGGGAACAATGGGAGAGAAAAACCAGTGGAAATGGGTTTTAGAATTTGATGGTTCTATATGGATTAGGGTGAAGTCGCCCCTAGATGCTGATCTTGGGTCAGTGTTACATTTCCCCCACTAATGGTTAATGTTAGGATTGGGGGAGGGGAGGCTTACCTTAGATCTGTGCCTAAGGGGAAAATTCACCCTGGAGCTCTATGTATGGGGAACTTCACCAGTATGGGCATGTTCTGGTGTTAGGACAGCCTCCCTCTGCTGTTAACAGCTAGTCCATCTCTTCTCTATTCTGGTGTTAGGACAGCCTCCCTCTGCTGTTAACAGCTAGTCCATCTCTTCTCTATTCTGGTGTTAGGACAGCCTCCCTCTGCTGTTAACAGCTAGTCCATCTCTTGTCTATTCTGGTGTTAGGACAGCCTCCCTCTGCTGTTAACAGCTAGTCCATCTCTTCTCTCTCTCTTCTCTCCAGGATGTGTCTGAGCTGCGGAATGAACTCCAGAGGAAAGAGCTGCTTGTTCAGAAACACCTGTCTAAGCTGCACCACTGGCAGCAGGTACGTCCTCCGTGACCCGGAAACTCATAAGTTGTTGAGGAGTGTGTAAATGTGTTAGTAGGCCAACAGAAGGCTGTCCTCCCTTCCTCCATAGCCTCCTTTAGGCCAGGAAGCAGAGTCCTCCCCTCCTCCATAGCCTCCTTTAGGCCAGGAAGCAGAGTCCTCCCCTCCTCCATAGCCTCCTTTAGACCAGGAAGCAGAGTCCTCCCCTCCTCCATAGCCTCCTTTAGACCAGGAAGTAGAGTCCTCCCCTCATCCATAGCCTCCTTTAGACCAGGAAGCAGAGTCCTCCCCTCCTCCATAGCCTCCTTTTAACTGGGAAGCAGAGTCCTCCCCTCCTCCATAGCCTCCTTTTGACCAGGAAGTAGAGTCCTCCCCTCCTCCATAGCCTCCTTTAGACCAGGAAGTAGAGTCCTCCCCTCCTCCATAGCCTCCTTTAGACCAGGAAGCAGAGTCCTCCCCTCCTCCATAGCCTCCTTTTAACTGGGAAGCAGAGTCCTCCCCTCCTCCATAGCCTCCTTTAGACCAGGAAGTAGAGTCCTCCCCTCCTCCATAGCCTCCTTTAGACCAGGAAGTAGAGTCCTCCCCTCCTCCATAGCCTCCTTTAGACCAGGAAGCAGAGTCCTCCCCTCCTCCATAGCCTCCTTTAGACCAGGAAGCAGAGTCCTCCCCTCCTCCATAGCCTCCTTTTAACTGGGAAGCAGAGTCCTCCCCTCCTCCATAGCCTCCTTTAGACCAGGAAGTAGAGTCCTCCCCTCCTCCATAGCCTCCTTTAGGCCAGGAAGCAGAGTCCTCCCCTCCTCCATAGCCTCCTTTTAACTGGGAAGCAGAGTCCTCCCCTCCTCCATAGCCTCCTTTAGACCAGGAAGCAGAGTCCTCCCCTCCTCCATAGCCTCCTTTTGACCAGGAAGCAGAGTCCTCCCCTCCTCCATAGCCTCCTTTTGACCAGGAAGTAGAGTCCTCCATAGCCTCCTTTTGACCAGGAAGTAGAGTCCTCCATAGCCTCCTTTTGACCAGGAAGTAGAGTCCTCCATAGCCTCCTTTTGGCCAGGAAGCAGAGTCCTCCCCTCCTCCATAGCCTCCTTTTGACCAGGAAGCAGAGTCCTCCATAGCCTCCTTTTGACCAGGAAGTAGAGTCCTCCATAGCCTCCTTTTGACCAGGAAGTAGAGTCCTCCATAGCCTCCTTTTAACTGGGAAGCAGAGTCCTCCCCTCCTCCATAGCCTCCTTTAGACCAGGAAGTAGAGTCCTCCATAGCCTCCTTTAGACCAGGAAGTAGAGTCCTCCATAGCCTCCTTTTGGCCAGGAAGCAGAAATGAAATGATACGCTACTTCTCCTTTTATCCTGAAATGTCTTGTACAACTAGATACACTAGTCTATCACTTTACACCATTCATGTTACGACCCCTGGAAACATCATTTACCTGTGGAGGAGTCTCATTTCATACAAGCGCGTTTTAGTCCACTTTCCCTCCTCGCCACCGCCCCTCGAATTACCTTTGACCTTTTTGGAAAGGAGACGAGAGCGGACGGAGGAGTTGATTAAATCTAATTGAGGAAAGACCGTGGTCTACTTTGCTGGCTCAGTGCCGCATCACTTCCTATATCCTGTCTCATTCTGTTTTTGAATGGGCTTCAAGAATATATCAAATTGATGAAAATGCGGTCCTTTAAGATATATAGGTGACATAATGTCAGGTCTCTAGGTAATGTGTCTGGTCCAGCATCATGATAACATGTCTGTCTGTAGTTAATATCATGTCTGGTCCAGCATCATGATAACATGTCTGTCTGTAGTTAATATCATGTCTGGTCCAGCATCATGATAACATGTCTGTCTGTAGTTAATATCATGTCTGTCTGTAGTTAATATCATGTCTGTCTGTAGTTAATATCATGTCTGTCTGTAGTTAATATCATGTCTGTCTGTAGTTAATATCATGTCTGGTCCAGCATCATGATAACATGTCTGTCTGTAGTTAATATCATGTCTGTCTGTAGTTAATTTCATGTCTGTATGTAGTTAATTTCATGTCTGTCTGTAGTTAATATCATGTCTGTCTGTAGTTAATATCATGTCTGTCTGTAGTTAATATCATGTCTGTTCTGTCTGTAGGTTCTAGAGGATGTCAGTGTCCAGCATCGTAAACCGTCAGATCTCCCTCCACCTGGACCCCTGGCCTTCCTGGAACAGGCCTCAGCTAGTCTACCTGCTGCACCACTCAAACAGACCTAACACACACACACCTCTCTCTCTTCTGGAAAGGACATCATCTTTGTTTTCTTTTTGACTTGTGTAAATATTTCTGAGTCTGTTGTTTTTTGTGCTGACAGAATAAATGAGTTTGGATCAGAACACCACCTGTTTTGTCCTGACAGAATAAATGAGTTTGGATCAGAACACCACCTGTTTTGTCCTGACAGAATAAATGAGTTTGGATCAGAACACCTCCTGTTTTGTCCTGACAGAATAAATGAGTTTGGATCAGAACACCACCTGTTGTTTTGTCCTGACAGAATAAATGAGTTTGGATCAGAACACCACCTGTTGTTTTGTCCTGACAGAATAAATGAGTTTGGATCAGAACACCACCTGTTTTGTCCTGACAGAATAAATGAGTTTGGATCAGAACACCACCTGTTTTGTCCTGACAGAATAAATGAGTTTGGATCAGAACACCACCTGTTGTTTTGTCCTGACAGAATAAATGAATTTGGATCAGAACACCACCTGTTTTGTCCTGACAGAATAAATAAGTTTGGATCAGAACACCACCTGTTTTGTCCTGACAGAATAAATGAGTTTGGATCAGAACACCACCTGTTTTGTCCTGACAGAATAAATGAGTTTGGATCAGAACACCACCTGTTTTGTCCTGACAGAATAAATGAGTTTGGATCAGAACACCACCTGTTTTGTCCTGACAGAATAAATGAGTTTGGATCAGAACACCACCTGTTTTGTCCTGACAGAATAAATGAGTTTGGATCAGAACACCACCTGTTTTGTCCTGACAGAATAAATGAGTTTGGATCAGAACGAAAATCAATCTAAGAAAGATGTCGAAATTATTTAACATCTTTTTAGTTAGTCTTTGTCAAGGTGCCAATGATTTTGGAGGCGAAAACATTATGGACAGACGTTGATCTGACGGTGAACGAGAGAATTGGTTTATGTGACTGAGAGAATTGGTTTATGTGACCGTGTGTTCTGTATAGATCTTGTGATGACACCATTAGAGGTCGACCGATTAATCGGAATGGCAGATTAATTAGGGCCGATTTCAAGTTTTCATAACAATCGGAAATCGGTAATTTTGTGTGTCGATTAAAAAAAAAAAAAAAAGGTATATATTTTACCTTTGTTTAACTAGGCAAGTCAGTTAAGAACACATTCTTATTTTCAATGACGGCCTGGGAACGGTGGGTTAACTGCCTTGTTCAGGGGCAGAACAACAGCCTTTTCACCTTGTCAGCTCTGGGATTTTTTGTTCTTGCAACCTTAGAGTTAACTAGTCCAACGCTCTATTTACCTGCCTCTCATTGCACTCCACGAGGAGCCTGCCTGTTACGCGAATGCGGTAGGTGCCAAGGTAAGTTGCTAGCTAGCATTAAACTTATCTTATAAAAATCAATCAATCATAATCACTAGTTATAACTTCGCATTGGATGATTTAACAAAAGCGCATTTGCGAAAAAAGCACAATCGTTGGACGACTGTACCGAACCATAAACATCAATGCCTTTCTTAAAATCAATACACAGGAGTATATATTTTTAAACCTGCATATTTAGCTAAAATAAATGTAGGTTAGCAGGCAATATTAACCAGGTCAACAAAACTAAGGAGATGATTGTGGACTTCAGGAAACAGCAGAGGGAACACCCCCCCCTATCCACATCGATGGAACAGCAGTAGAGAGGGTAGTAAGTTTTAAGTTCCTCGGCGTACACATCACAGACAACTACTGTATCTTGCCTATGCCGCTCTGTACCATCACTCATTCATATATCTTTATGTACATATTCTTTATCCCTTTACACTTGTGTGTATAAGGTAGTAGTTTTGGAATTGTTAGTTAGATTACTCGTTGGTTATTACTGCATTGTCGGAACTAGAAGCACAAGCATTTCGCTACACTCGCATTAACATCTGCTAACCATGTGTACATTGCTGGGACCGTTTGTTATATCTGGAGTACTTCTCCTGTCCTATTCGGTGTCCTGTGTGAATCTAAGTGTGCGTTCTCTAATTCTCTCCTTCTCTCTTTCTCTCTCTCGGAGGACCTGAGCCCTAGGACCATGCCCCAGGACTACCTGACATGATGACTCCTTGCTGTCCCCAGTCCACCTGGCTGTGCTGCTGCTCCAGTTTCAACTGTTTTGCCTTATTATTATTCGACCATGCTGATCATTTATGAACATTTGAACATCTTGGCCATGTTCTGTTATAATCTCCACCCGGCACAGCCAGAAGAGGACTGGCCATCCCACATATGCTCTCTCTAATTCTCTCTTTCTTTCTCTCTCTCGGAGGACCTGAGCCCTAGGACCATGCCCCAGGAATACCTGACATGATGACTCCTTGCTGTCCCCAGTCCACCTGACTGTGCTGCTGCTCCAGTTTCAACTATTCTGCCTTATTATTATTCGACCATGCTGGTCATTTATGAACATTTGAACATCTTGACCATGTTTTGTTATAATCTCCACCCGGCACAGCCAGAAGAGGACTGGCCACCCCACATAGCCTGGTTCCTCTCTAGGTTTCTTCCTAGGTTTTGGCCTTTCTAGGGAGTTTTTCCTAGCCACCGTGCTTCTTCACCTGCATTGCTTGCTGTTTGGGGTTTTAGGCTGGGTTTCTGTACAGCACTTTGAGATATCAGCTGATGTACGAAGGGCTATATAAAATAAATTTGATTTGATTTGATTTGATTGCCTTGCGAAAGTATTCGGCCCCCTTGAAATTTGCGACCTTTTGCCACATTTCAGGCTTCAAACATAAAGATATAAAACTGTATTTTTTTGTGAAGAATCAACAACAAGTGGGACACAATCATGAAGTGGAACGACATTTATTGGATATTTCAAACTTTTTTTAACACTAGCACTGAATGTGACAAATCAATTTGATTTGATTTGATGTATTTTGATTTGAGGTGAAATGGTGTCACTTCTCTTGTGTTCATTGCACGCAGAGTCAGGGTATATGCAACAGTTTGGGCCACCTGGCTCATTGCCAACAAATTGCCAGAATTTTACGTAATTATGACATAACATTGAAGGTTGTGTAACAGGAATATTTAGACTGATGGATGCCACCTGTTAGATAAAATACAGAACGGTTCCGTATTTCACTGAAAGAATAAACGTTTTGTTTTCGAAATGATAGTTTCTGGATTCGACCATATTAATGACCAAAGGCTCGTATTTCTGTGTGTTATCATGTTTTAACTAAGTCTATGATTTGATGGTAAACAGCAGCTTTACGGCTCGTAAACATTAATTCAAACAACACTTTCCTGTGTTTGCCAGCAGCTCTTCGTTGTGCTTCAAGCATTGGGCTATTTATGACTTCAAGCCTATCAACTCCGAGATGAGGCTGGTGTAACCCGTTTCAAACGTCACTCGCTATGAGCCTTCTAGTAGTTATTCCTCTTGCTCTGCATGGGTAACGCTGCTTCGAGGGTGGCTGTTGTCGTTGTGTTCCTGGTTCGAGCCCAGGTAGGGACGAGGAGAGGGACGGAAGCTATACTGTTACACTGGCAATACTAAAGTGCCTATAAGAACATCCAATAGTCAAAGGTTAATGAAATACAAATGGTATAGAGGGAAATAGTCCTATAATTCCTATAATAACTACAACCTAAAACTTCTTACCTGGGAATATTGAAGACTCATGTTAAAAGGACCTTTCTGATCTCCCCATCCCGGATCCGGGATCGTGAATACAGACTCGAGCTCATTACCATAACGCAACAGTAACTATTCAAGAAAATCGCAAATGAAATGAAATAAATATGCCATCTCTCAAGCTTAGCCTTTTGTAAACAACACTGTCATCTCAGATTTTAAAAATATGCTTCTCAACCATAGGAAAACAATAATTTGTGTAAAAGTAGCTAGCTAGCGTAGCATTTAGCGTTAGCATTGGCGTTAGCATCCAGCACGCAACATTTCAACAAAAACATAAAAGCCTTCAAATAAAATAATTTACCTTTGAAGAACTTCTGATGTTTTCAATGAGGATACTCTCAGTTAGATAGCAAATGCTCAGTTTTTCCAAAAAGATTCTTTGTGTATTAGAAATAGCTCCGTTTTGTACATCACATTTGGCTACCAAAAAACCCCGAAAATTCAGTCCTCAAAACGCGTACTTTTTTTCCAAATTAACTCCATAATATCGACTGAAAACATGGCAAACTTTGTTTAGAATCAATCCTCAAGGTGTTTTTCACATATCTCTTCGATGATATATCGTTCGTGAAAGCATGGTTTCTCCTCTCAATCAAATGGAAAAATACTTGCACCTGGCTTTGCGCACCAATTTCGACGCAGGACACCAGGCGGACACTTGGAAAATGTAGTCTCTTATGGTCAATCTTCCAATGATATGCCTACAAATACGTCACAATGCTGCCGACATCTTGGGGAAACGGCAGAAGGTCTAAGCTTATTCCTGTCGCATTCACAGCCATATAAGGAGACATTAGAAAACAGAGCTTCAGAAATTCTGCTCATTTCCTGTTTGACGTTTCATCTTGGTTTCGCCTGTAGAATGAGTTCTGGGGCACTTACAGACAATATCTTTGCAGATTCTGAAACTTCAGAGTGTTTTCTTTCCAAAACTGTCAAGAATATGCATAGTCGAGCATCTTTTCGTGACAAAATATCGCGCTTAAAACGGGAACGTTTTTTATCCAAAAATGAAATAGCGCCCCTAGAGATGCAACAGGAACCACCAGCTTTCAAATGTTCTGAGCAAGGAACTGAAACGTTAGCTTTCTTACATGGCACATATTGCACTTTTACTTTCTTCTCCAACACTTTGTTTTTTCATTTTTTAAACCAAATTGAACATGTTTCATTATTTATTTGAGGCTAAATGGATGTATTATATGAAGTTAAAATAAGTGTTCATTCAGTATTGTTGTAATTGTCATTATTACAACAACAAAAAATACAAAATCGGCCGATTAATCGATATCGTCTTTTTATGGTCCTCCAATAATCGTATCGGTATCGTCTTTTTTCGGTCCTCCAATAATCGTATCGGTATCGGGGTTGAAAAATCATAATTGGTCGACCTCTAGTCACTATTCAACAGTTTGATTGGTTCAGGTGTATTACTGCTGGGTTAGAACCAATATGTGCTCCATCAGGTAGGTTACTGCTGGGTTAGAACCAATATGTGCTCCATCAGGTAGGTTACTGCTGGGTTAGAACCAATATGTGCTGTGTCAGGTAGGTTACTGCTGGGTTAGAACCAATATGTGCTCCATCAGGTAGGTTACTGCTGGGTTAGAACCAATATGTGCTGTGTCAGGTAGGTTACTGCTGGGTTAGAACCGACATGTGCTCCATCAGGTAGGTTACTGCTGGGTTAGAACCAATATGTGCTCCATCAGGTAGGTTACTGCTGGGTTAGAACCAACATGTGCTCCATCAGGTAGGTTACTGCTGGGTTAGAACCAACATCTACTGCGTCAGGTAGGTTACTGCTGGGTTAGAACCAATATGTGCTCCATCAGGTAGGTTACTGCTGGGTTAGAACCAACATCTACTGCGTCAGGTAGGTTACTGCTGGGTTAGAACCAACATCTACTGCGTCAGGTAGGTTACTGCTGGGTTAGAACCAACATCTACTGCGTCAGGTAGGTTACTGCTGGGTTAGAACCAACATCTACTGCGTCAGGTAGGTTACTGCTGGGTTAGAACCAACATCTACTGCGTCAGGTAGGTTACTGCTGGGTTAGAACCAATATGTGCTCCATCAGGTAGGTTACTGCTGGTTTAGAACCAACAAGTACTGCGTCAGGTAGGTTACTGCTGGGTTAGAACCAATATGTGCTCCATCAGGTAGGTTACTGCTGGGTTAGAACCAACATCTACTGCGTCAGGTAGGTTACTGCTGGGTTAGAACCAATATGTGCTCCATCAGGTAGGTTACTGCTGGGTTACAACCAACATGTACTGCGTCAGGTAGGTTACTGCTGGGTTAGAACCAATATGTGCTCCATCAGGTAGGTTACTGCTGGGTTAGAACCAATATGTACTGTGTTAGGTAGGTTACTGCTGGGTTAGAACCAATATGTGCTCCATCAGGTAGGTTACTGCTGGGTTAGAACCAATATGTACTCCGTCAGCTATGTTACTGCTGGGTTAGAACCAATATGTGCTCCATCAGGTAGGTTACTGCTGGGTTAGAAACAATATGTACTCTGTCAGCTATGTTACTGCTGGGTTAGAACCAATATGTGCTGTGTCAGGTAGGTTGCTGCTGGGTTAGAACCAATATGTACTGTGTCAGGTAGGTTACTGCTGGGTTAGAACCAATATGTACTGCGTCAGGTATGTTACTGCTGGGTTAGAAACAATATGTGCTCCATCAGGTAGGTTACTGCTGGGTTAGAACCAATATGTGCTCCATCAGGTAGGTTACTGCTGGTTTAGAACCAACATGTACTGCGTCAGGTAGGTTACTGCTGGGTTAGAACCAATATGTGCTCCATCAGGTAGGTTACTGCTGGGTTAGAACCAATATGTGCTCCATCAGGTAGGTTACTGCTGGGTTAGAACCAATATGTGCTCCATCAGGTAGGTTATTGCTGGGTTAGAAGCAATATGTGCTCCATCAGGTAGGTTACTGCTGGGTTAGAAGCAATATGTGCTGTGTCAGGTAGGTTACTGCTGGGTTAGAACCAATATGTACTGTGTCAGGTAGGTTACTGCTGGGTTAGAACCAATATGTACTGCGTCAGGTAGGTTACTGCTGGGTTAGAACCAATATGTGCTCCATCAGGTAGGTTACTGCTGGGTTAGAACCAATATGTGCTCCATCAGGTAGGTTACTGCTGGTTTAGAACCAACATGTACTGCGTCAGGTAGGTTACTGCTGGGTTAGAACCAATATGTGCTCCATCAGGTAGGTTACTGCTGGGTTAGAACCAATATGTGCTCCATCAGGTAGGTTACTGCTGGGTTAGAACCAATATGTGCTCCATCAGGTAGGTTATTGCTGGGTTAGAAGCAATATGTGCTCCATCAGGTAGGTTACTGCTGGGTTAGAAGCAATATGTGCTCCATAATGGGTCTGGTCCAATATGGATCTCCCCTGCTCTCCCTGGAGGGGGAGAGAGAGACCAATGGACACCTCTGTTACTCTTTGTAAAGTTTGCTGGTTACAGAACACACACGCTCATACACCCACACCCACACCCACCACCCCATCCTCTCTCCTCCTACTGTCTGTATAACGCTCTGACGTTATGAAAGCCCTGCTGCTCGCTGATTGGTCGTTGCTTTAGGAACTCCGCGTCTCACTATCATCACTCCATTCCCGGGGCCAATCAGAGCGCGCGCTCGGCCCCCTGACGTCAGGCTCCTCTCCCCTCGTCCAATCAGGCTCGTAGATAATACTGTACTAGTCGCCACACGGCAGCCTCTCACTCAGGTAGACGGACCCACAGCTGCACCAAGGTAATATATTAACATATTATATTCATGTTCTTAAATCTAATCAATAACGAAACATTTGTTTTATATTCTAACGCAGAGGTAACTTTTGCGGTGTAATGCCAGATAGGGTTTAATACCGACTGTTGCGTTAGATGGGTCAGATACATGGTACTGTGCTGTAAAGCTTTATAAATGTTTAGGTGCCGTGTTATGTTGTAGTTGTTCACCGGACAATAACGAGACAAAGTAGCCAACGATCAGGTAAATGCACAACGGTAAGAGAAACTCGGTGCGAAGAGAAGTCTAGGTATCTAACCGACGCAGGAATGAAACATTGCTCGCCTTCCCAAAGGGACACTGAAGTCTTCCAGCTGTAATGTTTTAGTCTCTATTTAACCGAGTTGACAAAACAATACCGTTTGATTTTTATTTTAAACACTCCTGTAAAGCGGCAAGTTGAATGTTTCTATAACATCTAGTGAGGATTGTAAAAACCTTTTTTACGGACATTTTTTCACTCTAATAATTCGCATGATCCAAGTTCATCAGACTGTTATTGGACATAAGAAGTGTTGAGTCTGTAACGGCTCGGTAACATAATAATGGGTCTGGTTCAATATGGATCTCAACTCCGTGACATTGTTACGGAAGCAGTCACATTCCATACTGGTGATCACTGATATAGGCTTTCTCATTGTCAATCTGTACACAGTAATAATACACATTAACCCCTTTCCCTGTATAATTGTTGTTTTCATCTATTACATTTTTTTATTTATTGTCATTTTTTGCAGTATGTTATAAAATCCCTTATCTTTATTGTTACAAAAAAATAAATAATCAAAATATATTTTATATTTGAGATTCTTCAAAGTAGTCACCCTTTGCCTCGATGACAGCTTCGCACACTCTTGGCATTCTCTCAACCAGCTTCATGAGGTAGTCACCTGGAATGCATTTCAATTAACAGGTGTGCCTTGTTAAAAGTTCATTTGTGGTATTTCTTTCCTTCTTAATGCGTTTGAGCCAATCAGTTGTGTTGTGACAAGGTAGGTATACAGAAGATAGTATTTTACCAAATAGTCCTTATTATGGCAAGAACAGCTCAAATAAGCAAAGAGAAACAACAGTCCATCATTTCTTGAAGACATGAAGGTCAGTCAATACGGAACATTTGAAGAACTAAAAGTTTCTTCGAGTGCTATGAGGAAACTGGCTCTCATGAGGACCGCCACAGGAAGGGAAGACCCAGAGTTACCTCTGCTGCAGAGGATAAGTTCATTAGAGTTAACTGCACCTCAGATTGCAGCCCAAATAAATGCTTCACAGAGTTCAAGTAACAGACACATCTCAACATCAACTGTTCAGAGGAGACTGTGTGTATCAGACCTTCATGGTTGAATTGCAGCAAAGAAACCACTACTAAAGGACACCAATAATAAGAAGAGACTTGCTTGGGCCAAGAAACACAAGGAATGGACAATAGACCAGTGGAAGTCTGTCCTTTGGTCTAATGAGTCCAAATTGGAGATTTTTGTCACATGTCTTTGCATCTAAGGTGAACGGATTATCTTTGCATGTTCCCACCGTGAAGCATGGAGGAGGAGGATTTATGTTGTGGGGGGTGCTTTGCTGGTGACACTGTGATTTATTTAGAATTCAAGGCACACTTAACCAGCATGGATACCACAGCATTCTGCAGTGATACAACATCCCATCTGGTTTGGGCTTAGTGGGACTACCATTTGTTTTTCAACAGGACAATGACCCAACACACCTCCAGGCTGTGTAAGGGCTATTTGACCAAGAAGGAGAGAGATGGAGGGCTGCATCAGATAACCTGGCCTCTACAATCACCCGACCTCAACCCAAATGACATGGTTTGGGATGAGTTGGACCGCAGAGTGAAGGAAAAACAGACAACAAGAGCTCAGCATATGTGGGAACTCCTTCAAGACGGTTGGAAAAGCATTGTAGCTGTCATCAAGGCAAAGGGTGGTTACTTTGAAGAATCTCAAATATAAAATATATTTACTACATGATTCCATATGTGTTCATAGTTCTGATGTCGTCACTATTATTCTACAATGTAGAAAATAGTAAAAACAAAGAAAACCCTTGAATGAGTCGGTGTTCTAGAACCCTGGAATGAGTCGGTGTTCTAGAACCCTGGAATGAGTAGGTGTTCTAGAACCCTGGAATGAGTAGGTGTGTCCAAACTTTTGACTGGAACTATATGTCCTGGTTAGTCTAGAGGTTTTCCCTGTATATTTCTGTATATATGTCCTGGTTAGTCTAGAGGTTTTCCCTGTATATTTCTGTATATATGTCCTGGTTAGTCCAGAGGTTTCCCCTGTATATTTCTGTATATATGTCCTGGTTAGTCCAGAGGTTTCCCCTGTATATATGTCCTGGTTAGTCCAGAGGTTTTCCCTGTATATTTCTGTATATATGTCCTGGTTAGTCTAGAGGTTTTCCCTGTATATTTCTGTATATATGTCCTGGTTAGTCTAGAGGTTTCCCCTGTATATTTCTGTATATATGTCCTGGTTAGTCTAGCGGTTTTCCCTGTATATTTCTGTATATATGTCCTGGTTAGTATAGAGGTTTTCCCTGTATATTTCTGTATATATGTCCTGGTTTGTCTAGACGTTTTCCCTGTATATATGTCCTGGTTAGTCTAGAGGTTTTCCCTGTATATATGTCCTGGTTAGTCCAGAGATTTCCCCTGTATATTTCTGTATATATGTCCTGGTTAGTCTAGAGGTTTTCTCTGTATATTTCTGTATATATGTCCTGGTTAGTCTAGAGGTTTTCCCTGTATATTTCTGTATATATGTCCTGGTTAGTCTAGAGGTTTTCCCTGTATATTTCTGTATATATGTCCTGGTTAGTCTAGAGGTTTTCCCTGTATATATGTCCTGGTTAGTCCAGAGATTTCCCCTGTATATTTCTGTATATATGTCCTGGTTAGTCTAGAGGTTTTCTCTGTATATTTCTGTATATATGTCCTGGTTAGTCTAGAGGTTTTCCCTGTATATTTCTGTATATATGTCCTGGTTAGTCTAGAGGTTTTCCCTGTATATTTCTGTATATATGTCCTGGTTAGTCCAGAGGTTTTCTCTGTATATTTCTGTATATACGTCCTGGTTAGTCTAGAGGTTTCCCCTGTATATTTCTGTATATATGTCCTGGTTAGTCTAGAGGTTTTCCCTGTATATTTCTGTATATATGTCCTGGTTAGTCCAGAGGTTTTCTCTGTATATTTCTGTATATATGTCCTGGTTAGTCTAGAGGTTTCCCCTGTATATTTCTGTATATATGTCCTGGTTAGTCTAGACGTTTTCCCTGTATATTTCTGTACATATGTCCTGGTTAGTCTAGAGGTTTTCCCTGTATATTTCTGTATATATGTCCTGGTTAGTCTAGAGGTTTCCCCTGTATATTTCTGTATATATGTCCTGGTTAGTCTAGAGGTTTTCTCTGTATATTTCTGTATATATGTCCTGGTTAGTCTATAGGTTTTCTCTGTATATTTCTGTATATATGTCCTGGTTAGTCTAGAGGTTTTCTCTGTATATTTCTGTATATATGTCCTGGTTAGTCTAGAGGTTTTCTCTGTATATTTCTGTATATATGTCCTGGTTAGTCTAGAGGTTTCCCCTGTATATATGTCCTGGTTAGTCTAGAGGTTTTCTCTGTATATTTCTGTATATATGTCCTGGTTAGTCTAGAGGTTTTCCCTGTATATTTCTGTATATATGTCCTGGTTAGTCTAGAGGTTTTCCCTGTATATTTCTGTATATATGTCCTGGTTAGTCTAGAGGTTTTCCCTGTATATTTCTGTATATATGTCCTGGTTAGTCTAGAGGTTTTCCCTGTATATTTCTGTATATATGTCCTGGTTAGTCTAGAGGTTTTCTCTGTATATTTCTGTATATATGTCCTGGTTAGTCTAGAGGTTTTCCCTGTATATTTCTGTATATATGTCCTGGTTAGTCTAGAGGTTTTCCCTGTATATTTCTGTATATATGTCCTGGTTAGTCTAGAGGTTTTCCCTGTATATTTCTGTATATATGTCCTGGTTAGTCTAGAGGTTTTCTCTGTATATTTCTGTATATATGTCCTGGTTAGTCTAGAGGTTTTCCCTGTATATTTCTGTATATATGTCCTGGTTAGTCTAGAGGTTTTCTCTGTATATTTCTGTATATATGTCCTGGTTAGTCTAGAGGTTTTCTCTGTATATTTCTGTATATATGTCCTGGTTAGTCCAGAGGTTTTCCCTGTATATTTCTGTATATATGTCCTGGTTAGTCTAGAGGTTTTCCCTGTATTAATGTCCTGGTTAGTCTAGAGGTTTTCCCTGTATATTTCTGTATATATGTCCTGGTTAGTCCAGAGGTTTTCCCTGTATATTTCTGTATATATGTCCTGGTTAGTCTAGAGGTTTTCCCTGTATATATGTCCTGGTTAGTCTAGAGGTTTTCCCTGTATATATGTCCTGGTTAGTCTAGAGGTTTTCCCTGTATATTTCTGTATATATGTCCTGGTTAGTCTAGAGGTTTTCCCTGTATATATGTCCTGGTTAGTCTAGAGGTTTTCCCTGTATATATGTCCTGGTTAGTCTAGAGGTTTTCCCTGTATATTTCTGTAGATATGTCCTGGTTAGTCTAGAGGTTTCCCCTGTATATTTCTGTAGATATGTCCTGGTTAGTCTAGAGGTTTCCCCTGTATATTTCTGTATATATGTCCTGGTCCAGAGGTTTTCTCTGTATATTTCTGTATATATGTCCTGGTCTAGAGGTTTCCCCTGTATATTTCTGTATATATGTCCTGGTTAGTCTAGAGGTTTTCTCTGTATATTTCTGTATATATGTCCTGGTTAGTCTAGAGGTTTTCCCTGTATATTTCTGTATATATGTCCTGGTTAGTCTAGAGGTTTTCTCTGTATATTTCTGTATATATGTCCTGGTTAGTCTAGAGGTTTTCTCTGTATATTTCTGTATATATGTCCTGGTTAGTCCAGAGGTTTTCCCTGTATATTTCTGTATATATGTCCTGGTTAGTCTAGAGGTTTTCCCTGTATATATGTCCTGGTTAGTCTAGAGGTTTTCCCTGTATATTTCTGTATATATGTCCTGGTTAGTCCAGAGGTTTTCCCTGTATATTTCTGTATTTATGTCCTGGTTAGTCTAGAGGTTTTCCCTGTATATATGTCCTGGTTAGTCTAGAGGTTTTCCCTGTATATATGTCCTGGTTAGTCTAGAGGTTTTCCCTGTATATTTCTGTATATATGTCCTGGTTAGTCTAGAGGTTTTCCCTGTATATATGTCCTGGTTAGTCTAGAGGTTTTCCCTGTATATATGTCCTGGTTAGTCTAGAGGTTTTCCCTGTATATTTCTGTAGATATGTCCTGGTTAGTCTAGAGGTTTCCCCTGTATATTTCTGTATATATGTCCTGGTTAGTCTAGAGGTTTTCCCTGTATATTTCTGTAGATATGTCCTGGTTAGTCTAGAGGTTTCCCCTGTATATTTCTGTATATATGTCCTGGTCCAGAGGTTTTCTCTGTATATTTCTGTATATATGTCCTGGTCTAGAGGTTTCCCCTGTATATTTCTGTAGATATGTCCTGGTTAGTCTAGAGGTTTCCCCTGTATATTTCTGTATATATGTCCTGGTTAGTCTAGAGGTTTTCCCTGTATATTTCTGTATATATGTCCTGGTTAGTCTAGAGGTTTTCCCTGTATATTTCTGTATATATGTCCTGGTCCAGAGGTTTTCTCTGTATATTTCAATCCAGGTCTTTTACCATCTTATTTTGTGCAGCATTTATTTCTAATGATTTAAGGACAAACAATATAGTAGTTATTTGATTAATGGCTATGCAGTGGGTGTGGCTATGCAGTGTGTGTGTGGCTATGCAGTGGGTGTGGCTATGCAGTGTGTGTGGCTATGTCCATGGCTATGCAGTGTGTGTGTGGCTATGTCCATGGCTATGCAGTGTGTGTGTGGCTATGCAGTGTGTGTGTGTGTGTGTGGCTATGCAGTGTGTGTGGCTATGCAGTGTGTGTGTGTGTGTGGCTATGCAGTGTGTGTGTGTGTGTGGCTATGCAGTGTGTGTGTGGCTATGCAGTGTGTGTGTGTGTGGCTATGCAGTGTGTGTGTGTGGCTATGTCCATGGCTATGCAGTGTGTGTGTGGCTATGCAGTGTGTGTGTGTGTGGCTATGTCCATGGCTATGCAGTGTGTGTGTGTGTGTGGCTATGCAGTGTGTGTGTGTGTGTGGCTATGTCCATGGCTATGCAGTGTGTGTGTGTGGCTATGCAGTGTGTGTGTGTGTGTGGCTATGTCCATGGCTATGCAGTGTGTGTGGCTGTGTAATATATATAGTAGTTATTTGATTAATGGCTATGCAGTGTGTGTGGCTGTGTAATATATATAGTAGTTATTTGATTAATGGCTATGCAGTGTGTGTGTGTGTGGCTATGTCCATGGCTATGCAGTGTGTGTGTGTGTGGCTATGTCCATGGCTATGCAGTGTGTGTGTGTGTGGCTATGTCCATGGCTATGCAGTGTGTGTGTGTGGCTATGCAGTGTGTGTGTGTGTGGCTATGTCCATGGATATGCAGTGTGTGTGTGTGGCTATGTCCATGGCTATGCAGTGTGTGTGTGTGTGTGTGTGGCTATGTCCATGGCTATGCAGTGTGTGTGTGTGGCTATGCAGTGTGTGTGTGTGTGGCTATGTCCATGGCTATGCAGTGTGTGTGTGTGTGTGTGTGTGTGTGTGTGTGGCTATGTCCATGGCTATGCAGTGTGTGTGTGTGGCTATGCAGTGTGTGTGTGTGTGGCTATGTCCATGGCTATGCAGTGTGTGTGTGTGTGTGGCTATGTCCATGGCTATGCAGTGTGTGTGTGTGGCTATGTCCATGGCTATGTAGTGTGTGTGAGTGGGTATGTCCATGGCTATGCAGTGTGTGTGTGTGTGTGTGTGTGTGTGTGGCTATGTCCATGGCTATGCAGTGTGTGTGTGTGGCTATGCAGTGTGTGTGTGTGGCTATGCAGTGTGTGTGTGTGTGTGGCTATGCAGTGTGTGTGAGTGGCTATGTCCATGGCTAGTCACACGTGTTGTTGTCTAGTCTAGTTATTAATGTATAAAACATTATTGTGTTTGCCCAGGCCTCTTCCTGGTCAGAGCCAATTAATATTAATGTGTGTGTTTGTGTATGTGTGTGTGCGTGTTGTCTCCTCCCAGCCCATCCCCACCAGCCAATCAGAATGGAGGTGAACAGTACGGCCACCATCTTGTCCTCTGCCTTCCTGGCCGTGGAATATGTTGATGCTGTTTTACCTGACAACCCTCTTCAGCCTTCACTACAATACGCCTGGGGGTAATATTGCTATACTATTACTATACCACTACTATACTACTATACTACTAATATACTGCTACTATACTACTACTACTACTACTGTACTGCTACTAAACTTCTATACTACTACTACTATACTATTAGTGTACTATTGCTTTAGTACTACTACTATACTATTACTATACCACTACTATACTACTAATATACTGCTACTATACTACTACTACTACTGTACTGCCGCTAAACTTCTATACTACTACTACTATACTATTAGTGTACTATTGCTTTAGTACTACTACTATACTACTACTACTAAACTACTGTACTACTATAACACTACTATACTATTACTACTAATATACTACTACTACTGTACTACTATAACACTACTATACTATTACTACTAATATACTACAACTACTGCTACTACTAATACATTCCTATACTACTACTACTATACTATTACTACTAATATACTACTAATATACTACTACTACTAAACTACTGTACTACTATAACACTACTATACTATTACTACTAATATACTACTACTACTACTGCTACTACTAATACATTCCTATACTACTACGATGCTGCGACTAGAATACTACTACTACTATACTATTACTACTAATATACTACTAATATACTACTACTATTAAACTACTGTACTACTATAACACTACTATACTATTACTACTAATATACTACTAATATACTACTACTACTAAACTACTGTACTACTATAACACTACTATACTATTACTACTAATATACTACTAATATACTACTACTACTAAACTACTGTACTACTATAACACTACTATACTATTACTACTAATATACAACTACTACTACTACTAAACTACTGTACTACTATAACACTACTATACTATTACTACTAATATACTACTAATATACTACTACTACTACTAAACTACTGTACTACTAATATACTACTACTACACTACTGCTACTACTAATACATTCCTATACTACTACGATGCTGCGACTAGAATACTACTACTATTACTACTATTACTTCCACTACACTGCTGCTATACAGCTACGCCTATAATACTACTACTAATACTACTATTACTACTAATACTATTACTTCCACTACACTGCTGCTATACAGCTACGCCTATAATACTACTACTAATACTACTACTACTATTACTTCTACTACTATTACTACTACTACTACTCCTACTACACTACTACAGTTTTACCTGACAACCCCCTGCAGCCTTCACCACAGCACGCCTGGGGGTAGTACTACTATAATGACTGACTGGCTGATTGAATGACTGGTTGACGAGCTGACTACACAACGTTCCAGGCAGTGACTGGTTGACGAGCTGACTACACAACGTTCCAGGCAGTGACTGGCTGACTACACAACGTTCCAGCCAGTGACTGGTTGACGAGCTGACTACACAACGTTCCAGGCAGTGACTGGCTGACGAGCTGACTACACAACGTTCCAGGCAGTGACTGGCTGACTACACAACGTTCCAGGCAGTGACTGGTTGACGAGCTGACTATACAACGTTCCAGGCAGTGACTGGCTGACTACACAACGTTCCAGGCAGTGACTGGCTGACTACACAACGTTCCAGGCAGTGACTGGTTGACGAGCTGACTACACAACGTTCCAGGCAGTGACTGGTTGACGAGCTGACTACACAACGTTCCAGGCAGTGACTGGCTGACTACACAACGTTCCAGGCAGTGACTGGTTGACGAGCTGACTACACAACGTTCCAGGCAGTGACTGGCTGACGAGCAGATGGACATGTTCTTAGACTCTTTGATTCATTGATTGGTGTCTGTTGATCTCTGTCCACCAGGTATGTGAATGAGAACTACACTAAATTCCAGATCGCCACCTGGGGTTCTCTCATCGTCCACGAGGCCATCTACTTCCTGTTTTGTCTACCTGGTTTCCTGTTTCAGTTCCTTCCCTTCATGCAGAAGTACAAGATCCAACAGGTAGATCCAACAGGGTGTTAGATCCAAAAGATAGGGGAGGGTGTTAGATCCAACAGGTAGGGGAGGGTGTTAGATCCAACAGGTAGGGGAGGGTGTTAGATCCAACAGGTAGAGGAGGGTGTTAGATCCAACAGGGAGAGGAGGGTGTTAGATCTAACAGGGAGAGGAGGGTGTTAGATCTAACAGGGAGAGGAGGGTGTTAGATCTAACAGGGAGAGGAGGGTGTTAGATCTAACAAGGAGAGGAGGGTGTTAGATCTAACAGGGAGAGGAGGGTGTTAGATCTAACAGGGAGAGGAGGGTGTTAGATCCAACAGGGAGAGGAGGGTGTTAGATCCAACAGGGAGAGGAGGGTGTTAGATCCAACAGGGAGAGGAGGGTGTTAGATCCAACAGGGAGAGGAGGGTGTTAGATCCAACAGGGAGAGGAGGGTGTTAGATCCAACAGGTTGTGGAGGGTGTTAGATACAACAGATAGGGGAGGGTGTTAGATCCAACAGGTAGGGGCGGGTGTTAGATACAACAGGTAAGGGGGGTGTTAGATGCAACGGGTAGGGAGGGTGTTAGATCCAACAGGTAGGGGAGGGTGTTAGATCCAACCGGTAGGGGAGGGTGTTAGATCCAACAGGTAGGGGAGGGTGTTAGATCCAACCGGTAGGGGAGGGTGTTAGATCCAACAGGTAGGGGAGGGTGTTAGATCCAACAGGTAGGGGAGGGTGTTAGATCCAACAGGTAGGGGAGGGTGTTAGATCCAACAGGTAGGGGAGGGTGTTAGATCCAACCGGTAGGGGAGGGTGTTAGATCCAACCGGTAGGGGAGGGTGTTAGATCCAACAGGCGGGGGGGGGGGGGGTGTTAGTGTTAGAGTGTTAGATGAAGAAGTGGAAGTTTTAACAATGATACTCCCTCCCCGTGTGTGTGTGTGTGTATATATACTGTGTGTGTGTGTGTGTGTGTGTGTATATATACTGTGTGTGTGTGTGTGTGTGTGTGTGTGTGTGTGTGTGTGTGTGTATATATACTGTGTGTGTGTGTGTGTGTGTGTGTGTGTATATATACTGTGTGTGTAGGACAAGCCAGAGACGTGGGAGAAACAGTGGAGGTGTTTCAAGATGCTGCTGTTCAACCACTTCTGTATCCAGCTGCCCATGATCTGTGGAACGTACCACTTCACTGAGTTCTTCAGCATCCCCTACGACTGGGACAGCATGCCACGATGGTACGACCCAACACACACACACAACCTCCCCTACGACTGAGACAGGATGCCACGATGGTACGACCCAACACACACACACACACACACACACAACCTCCCCTACGACTGAGACAGCATGCCACGATGGTACGACCCAACACACACACACAACCTCCCCTACGACTGAGACAGCATGCCACGATGGTACGACCCAACACACACACTCAACCTCCCCTACGACTGGGACAGTATGCCACGATGGTACGACCCAACACACACACAACCTCCCCTACGACTGGGACAGCATGCCACGATGGTACGACCCAACACACACACACAACCTCCCCTACGACTGAGACAGCATGCCACGATGGTACGACCCAACACACACACAACCTCCCCTACGACTGAGACAGCATGCCACGATGGTACGACCCAACACACACACAACCTCCCCTTCGACTGGGACAGCATTCCACGATGGTACGACCCAACACACACACACACACACACACAACCTCCCCTACGAATGGGACAGCATGCCATGATGGTACGACCCAACACACACACAACCTCCCCTACGACTGGGACAGCATGCCACAATGGTACGACCCAACACAGGTTCTGTCTACCTCTCCCTCCCCAGGCCCTACCTGTTAACTCAGTGTCTAGGCTGTTCTGTCTATCTCTCCCTCCCCAGGCCCTACCTGTTAACTCAGTGTCTAGGCTGTTCTGTCTATCTCTCCCTCCCCAGGCCCTACCTGTTAACTCAGTGTCTAGGCTGTTCTGTCTATCTACCCCTCCCCAGGCCCTACCTGTTAACTCAGTGTCTAGGCTGTTCTGTCTATCTCTCCCTCCCCAGGCCCTACCTGTTAACTCAGTGTCTAGGCTGTTCTGTCTATCTCTCCCTCCCCAGGCCCTACCTGTTAACTCAGTGTCTAGGCTGTTCTGTCTATCTCTCCCTCCCCAGGCCCTACCTGTTAACTCAGTGTCTAGGCTGTTCTGTCTATCTACCCCTCCCCAGGCCCTACCTGTTAACTCAGTGTCTAGGCTGTTCTGTCTACCTCTCCCTCCCCAGGCCCTACCTGTTAACTCAGTGTCTAGGCTGTTCTGTTTATCTCTCCCTCCCCAGGCCCTACCTGTTAACTCAGTGTCTAGGCTGTTCTGTCTATCTACCCCTCCCCAGGCCCTACCTGTTAACTCAGTGTCTAGGCTGTTCTGTCTATCTCTCCCTCCCCAGGCCCTACCTGTTAACTCAGTGTCTAGGTTGTTCTGTCTATCTCTCCCTCCCCAGGCCCTACCTGTTAGCTCAGTGTCTAGGCTGTGCTGTGATAGAGGACACCTGGCACTATTTCCTCCATCGCCTGCTACATCACCGCAGTATCTACAAGCACATCCACAAAGTGCACCACGAGTTCACTGTGAGTACACACACACACACACTCGCACACACACACACACACACACACACACACACACACACACACACACACACACGCGCACGCTAGACAGGCAGGCACGAACACACGCTAGACAGTCAGGCACGAACACACACAAATGCCGATGTGCCCTTGATCAAGGCATTTAACCCTCATTGCTCTGGATGAGAGTGTCTGCTAACGGACTAAAATGTCAAATAAACTTGCTATAACCGATGTCTGTCTGTCTGTCTGTCTCTCTGTGTCTGTGTCTGTCTCTGTCTCTGTAGGCTCCATTTGGCATGCAGGCAGAGTACGCCCACCCAGCTGAGACAGTGATCCTTGGGTCTGGGTTCTTCATCGGCATCATGGTGTTCTGTAACCACGTGACGTTGCTATGGGCCTGGGTCGCCTTCCGCCTGCTGGAAACCATCGACGTACACAGGTACACACACACACACACACACACACACACACACACTCCTAGAGACTATAGAGGAGGCAGAGGTGTAGTGGAGGGTAAACACAGCTAACACTTTTTTTTCCTATTTGTGGAAAAATGCATATCTACTTTACTCACCACCACCAGGGGTCTGCAGCTCTCCCTGCCTGTTGTTCTCTGGTCTGACCACCAGGGGTCTCCAGCTCTCCCTGCCTGTTGTTCTCTGGTCTGACCACCAGGGGTCTCCAGCTCTCCCTGCCTGTTGTTCTCTGGTCTGACCACCAGGGGTCTCCAGCTCTCCCTGCCTGTTGTTCTCTGGTCTGACCACCAGGGGTCTCCAGCTCTCCCTGCCTGTTGTTCTCTGGTCTGACCGCCAGGGGTCTCCAGCTCTCCCTGCCTGTTGTTCTCTGGTCTGACCACCAGGGGTCTCCAGCTCTCCCTGCCTGTTGTTCTCTGGTCTGACCACCAGGGGTCTCCAGCTCTCCCTGCCTGTTGTTCTCTGGTCTGACCACCAGGGGTCTCCAGCTCTCCCTGCCTGTTGTACTCTGGTCTGACCACCAGGGGTCTCCAGCTCTCCCTGCCTGTTGTTCTCTGGTCTGACCACCAGGGGTCTCCAGCTATCCCTGCCTGTTGTTCTCTGGTCTGACCACCAGGGGTCTGCAGCTCTCCCTGCCTGTTGTTCTCTGGTCTGACCACCAGGGGTCTGCAGCTCTCCCTGCCTGTTGTTCTCTGGTCTGACCACCAGGGGTCTGCAGCTCTCCCTGCCTGTTGTTCTCTGGTCTGACCACCAGGGGTCTCCAGCTCTCCCTGCCTGTTGTTCTCTGGTCTGACCACCAGGGGTCTCCAGCTCTCCCTGCCTGTTGTTCTCTGGTCTGACCACCAGGGGTCTCCAGCTCTCCCTGCCTGTTGTACTCTGGTCTGACCACCAGGGGTCTCCAGCTCTCCCTGCCTGTTGTACTCTGGTCTGACCACCAGGGGTCTCCAGCCCTACCATGTTGTTCTCTAGTCTGGCCACCAGGGGTCTCCAGATCTACCATGTTCTCTGGTTTGACCACCAGGGGTCTCCAGCCCTACCATGTTGTTCTCTAGTCTGGCCACCAGGGGTCTCCAGATCTACCATGTTCTCTTGTTTCTGACAACATTCTGATTCTCTACCCTTCTCCCGAGAACCTCGTACTCTCCCCCTGGTGCATTTAAAAGGACTGGACTGGTGTGAGGAGTATGGTGAAAGCTCCCTCCAACAGAGCCTGAACCAATCCAATGCTTTTAAATGCATGAGGAGGAGTGAAGGCTAGAGAATCGGAACGCAGACACTGTGTTGTCATATGAGGAGTGTGTACGGGTGGAGTGGGGTGTAATGGATTTTGTGTAGGTTATGTTACAATGTTAAATTAACATCCTCTCTTCCTCTCCTCTCTCTCCCTCCCTCCCTCCCTCTCTTCCCTTTCTCTCCTCCTCTCCTCCCTCCCTCCCTCTCGCCTCCTCCCTCTCCTCCCTCCCTCCCTCTCCTCCTCCCTCCCTCCCTCTCCTCCTCCCTCCCTCTCCTCCTCTTCCCCACCCTCCTCTCCTCTCTCTCCTACTCTCCTCCCCTCTCCTCCTCTCCTCTCTCTCTCTCCCCCTCTCTCCTCCCCTCTCCCTCTCTCTCTCCTCCTCTCCCTCTCCTCCCTCTCTCCTCCCTCCCTCTCCCCTCCTCTCCTCTCCTCCCCTCTCTCTCTCTCCTCCTCCTCCTCTCCCTCTCCTCCCTCCCTCTCCCCTCCTCTCCTCCCCTCTCCTCCTCTCCTCCCCTCTCCTCTCCTCTCTCTCCTCCTCCTCTCCCTCTCCCCTCCTCTCCTCTCCTCTCTCTCCCCTCCTCTCCTCTCTCTCTCCTCCCTCCCTCTCCCCTCCTCTCCTCCCCTCTCTCTCCTCCTCTCCTCCCCTTCCTCCTCTC
>NC_143031.1:88728411-88840911 GCF_057628025.1 Oncorhynchus mykiss | reverse complement strand
TCATATATAGATACTATATACCAATTCAGTCTATAATAGACCAACTCATATATAGATACAACATACCCATTCAGTCTATAACAGACCAACTCATATATATATACTATATACCCATTCAGTCTATAACAGACCAACTCATATATATATACTATATACCCATTCAGTCTATAACAGACCAACTCATATATAGATACTATATACCCATTCAGTCTATAGGTCTATAATATAACAACTCATATATAGATACTATATACCCATTCAGTCTATAATAGACCAACTCATATATAGATACTATATACCCATTCAGTCTATAACAGACCAACTCATATATAGATACTATATACCCATTCAGTCTATAATAGACCAACTCATATATAGATACTATATACCCATTCAGTCTATAACAGACCAACTCATATATAGATACTATATACCCATTCAGTCTATAATAGACCAACTCATATATAGATACTATATACCCATTCAGTCTATAACAGACCAACTCATATATAGATACTATATACCCATTCAGTCTATAGGTCTATAATATAACAACTCATATATAGATACTATATACCCATTCAGTCTATAACAGACCAACTCATATATAGATACTATATACCCATTCAGTCTATAATAGACCAACTCATATATAGATACTATATACCCATTCAGTCTATAGGTCTATAATAGACCAACTCATATATAGATACTATATACCCATTCAGTCTATAATAGACCAACTCATATATATATACTATATACCCATTCAGTCTATTGGTCTATAATAGACCAACTCATATATAGATACTATATACCCATTCAGTCTATAGGTCTAAAATAGACCAACTCATATATACATACTATATACCCATTCAGTCTATAATAGACCAACTCATATATAGATACTATATACCAATTCAGTCTATAATAGACCAACTCATATATAGATACTATATACCCATTCAGTCTATAACAGACCAACTCATATATAGATACTATATACCCATTCAGTCTATAATAGACCAACTCATATATAGATACTATATACCCATTCAGTCTATAGTTCCATAATATAACAACTCATATATAGATACTATATACCCATTCAGTCTATAACAGACCAACTCATATATAGATACTATATACCCATTTAGTCTATAGGTCTAAAATAGACCAACTCATATATAGACACTATGCCCATTCAGTCTATAACAGACCAACTCATATATAGATACTACATACCCATTCAGTCTATAATAGACCAACTCATATATAGATACAGGGCCTTGCGAAAGTATTCGGCCCCCTTGAACATTGCGACCTTTTGCCACATTTCAGGCTTCAAACATAAAGATATAAAACTGTATTTTTTTGTGAAGAATCAACAACAAGTGGGACACAATCATGAAGTGGAACGACATTTATTGGATATTTCAAACTTTTTAACAAATCAAAAACTGAAAAATTGGGCGTGCAAAATTATATATATATATATATATATTATATACCCATTCAGTCTATAGGTCTATAATAGACCAACTCACATACAATGGGGCAAAAAAGTGTTTAGTCAGCCACCAATTGTGCAAGTTCTCCCACTTAAAAATATGAGAGAGGCCTGTAATTTTCATCATAGGTACACTTCAACTATGACAGACAAAATGAAAAAAAAAATAATTGATTTGCCTGCAGTGTTTTTGGTACATTCTCATGTCCTGCCATCTGTGTCTGCAGTGTTTTTGGTACATTCTCATTCTCATGTCCCGCTGTCTGTGTCTGCAGTGTTTTTGGTACATTCTCATTCTCATGTCCCGCTGTCTGTGTCTGCAGTGTTTTTGGTACATTCTCATTCTCATGTCACGCTGTCTGTGTCTGCAGTGTTTTTGGTACATTCTCATGTCCCTCTGTCTGTGTCTGCAGTGTTTTTGGTACATTCTCATGTCCCGCTGTCTGTGTCTGCAGTGTTTTTGGTACATTCTCATGTCCCGCTGTCTGTGCCTGCAGTGTTTTTGGTACATTCTCATGTCCCGCTGTCTGTGTCTGCAGTGTTTTTGGTACATTCTCATGTCCCGCTGTCTGTGTCTGCAGTGTTTTTGGTACATTCTCATGTCCCTCTGTCTGTGTCTGCAGTGTTTTTGGTACATTCTCATGTCCCGCTGTCTGTGTCTGCAGTGTTTTTGGTACATTCTCATTCTCATGTCCCGCTGTCTGTGTCTGCAGTGTTTTTGGTACATTCTCATGTCCCACTGTCTGTGTCTGCAGTGTTTTTGGTACATTCTCATGTCCCACTGTCTGTGTCTGCAGTGTTTTTGGTACATTCTCATGTCCCACTGTCTGTGTCTGCAGTGTTTTTGGTACATTCTCATGTCCCACTGTCTGTGTCTGCAGTGTTTTTGGTACATTCTCATGTCCCGCTGTCTGTGTCTGCAGTGTTTTTGGTACATTCTCATGTCCCTCTGTCTGTGTCTGCAGTGTTTTTGGTACATTCTCATGTTCCACCGTCTGTGTCTGCAGTGTTTTTGGTACATTCTCATGTCCCACTGTCTGTGTCTGCAGTGTTTTTGGTACATTCTCATGTCCCGCTGTCTGTGTCTGCAGTGTTTTTGGTACATTCTCATGTCCCTCTGTGTCTGCAGTGTTTTTGGTACATTCTCATGTCCCGCTGTCTGTGTCTGCAGTGTTTTTGGTACATTCTCATGTCCAGCTGTCTGTGTCTGCAGTGTTTTTGGTACATTCTCATGTCCCGCTGTCTGTCTGCAGTGTTTTTGGTACATTCTCATGTCCCACTGTCTGTGTATGCAGTGTTTTTGGTACATTCTCATGTCCCGCTGTCTGTGTCTGCAGTGTTTTTGGTACATTCTCATGTCCCACTGTCTGTGTCTGCAGTGTTTTTGGTACATTCTCATGTCCCACTGTCTGCAGTGTTTTTGGTACATTCTCATGTCCCGCTGTCTGTGTCTGCAGTGTTTTTGGTACATTCTCATGTCCAGCTGTCTGTGTCTGCAGTGTTTTTGGTACATTCTCATGTCCAGCTGTCTGTGTCTGCAGTGTTTTTGGTACATTCTCATGTCCCGCTGTCTGTCTGCAGTGTTTTTGGTACATTCTCATGTCCCGCTGTCTGTGTCTGCAGTGTTTTTGGTACATTCTCATGTCCCGCTGTCTGTGTCTGCAGTGTTTTTGGTACATTCTCATGTCCCTCTGTCTGTGTCTGCAGTGTTTTTGGTACATTCTCATGTCCCGCTGTCTGTGTCTGCAGTGTTTTTGGTACATTCTCATTCTCATGTCCCGCTGTCTGTGTCTGCAGTGTTTTTGGTACATTCTCATGTCCCGCTGTCTGTGTCTGCAGTGTTTTTGGTACATTCTCATGTCCCGCTATCTGTGTCTGCAGTGTTTTTGGTACATTCTCATGTCCTGCTATCTGTGTCTGCAGTGTTTTTGGTACATTCTCATGTCCCTCTGTCTGTGTCTTCAGTGTTTTTGGTACATTCTCATGTCCCGCTGTCTGTGTCTGCAGTGTTTTTGGTACATTCTCATGTCCCTCTGTCTGTGTCTTCAGTGTTTTTGGTACATTCTCATGTCCAGCTGTCTGTGTCTGCAGTGTTTTTGGTACATTCTCATGTCCCTCTGTGTCTGCAGTGTTTTTGGTACATTCTCATGTCCCTCTGTGTCTTCAGTGTTTTTGGTACATTCTCATGTCCCTCTGTCTGTGTCTGCAGTGTTTTTGGTACATTCTCATGTCCAGCTGTCTGTGTCTGCAGTGTTTTTGGTACATTCTCATGTCCCGCTGTCTGTCTGCAGTGTTTTTGGTACATTCTCATGTCCCACTGTCTGTGTATGCAGTGTTTTTGGTACATTCTCATGTCCCGCTGTCTGTGTCTGCAGTGTTTTTGGTACATTCTCATGTCCCACTGTCTGTGTCTGCAGTGTTTTTGGTACATTCTCATGTCCCACTGTCTGCAGTGTTTTTGGTACATTCTCATGTCCAGCTGTCTGTGTCTGCAGTGTTTTTGGTACATTCTCATGTCCCGCTGTCTGTCTGCAGTGTTTTTGGTACATTCTCATGTCCCACTGTCTGTGTATGCAGTGTTTTTGGTACATTCTCATGTCCCACTGTCTGCAGTGTTTTTGGTACATTCTCATGTCCCGCTGTCTGTGTCTGCAGTGTTTTTGGTACATTCTCATGTCCCGCTGTCTGTGTCTGCAGTGTTTTTGGTACATTCTCATGTCCCTCTGTCTGTGTCTGCAGTGTTTTTGGTACATTCTCATGTCCCTCTGTCTGTGCCTGCAGTGTTTTTGGTACATTCTCATGTCCCGCTGTCTGTGTCTGCAGTGTTTTTGGTACATTCTAATGTCCCACTGTCTGTGTCTGCAGTGTTTTTGGTACATTCTCATTCTCATGTCCCACTGTCTGTGTCTGCAGTGTTTTTGGTACATTCTCATGTCCCACTGTCTGCAGTGTTTTTGGTACATTCTCATGTCCCACTGTCTGTGTCTGCAGTGTTTTTGGTACATTCTCATGTCCCACTGTCTGCAGTGTTTTTGGTACATTCTCATGTCCAGCTGTCTGTGTCTGCAGTGTTTTTGGTACATTCTCATGTCCCGCTGTCTGTCTGCAGTGTTTTTGGTACATTCTCATGTCCCACTGTCTGTGTATGCAGTGTTTTTTGTACATTCTCATGTCCCGCTGTCTGTGTCTGCAGTGTTTTTGGTACATTCTCATGTCCCACTGTCTGTGTCTGCAGTGTTTTTGGTACATTCTCATGTCCCACTGTCTGCAGTGTTTTTGGTACATTCTCATGTCCCGCTGTCTGTGTCTGCAGTGTTTTTGGTACATTCTCATGTCCCGCTGTCTGTGTCTGCAGTGTTTTTGGTACATTCTCATGTCCCTCTGTCTGTGTCTGCAGTGTTTTTGGTACATTCTCATGTCCCTCTGTCTGTGCCTGCAGTGTTTTTGGTACATTCTCATGTCCCGCTGTCTGTGTCTGCAGTGTTTTTGGTACATTCTAATGTCCCACTGTCTGTGTCTGCAGTGTTTTTGGTACATTCTCATTCTCATGTCCCACTGTCTGTGTCTGCAGTGTTTTTGGTACATTCTCATGTCCCACTGTCTGCAGTGTTTTTGGTACATTCTCATGTCCCACTGTCTGTGTCTGCAGTGTTTTTGGTACATTCTCATGTCCCACTGTCTGCAGTGTTTTTGGTACATTCTCATGTCCAGCTGTCTGTGTCTGCAGTGTTTTTGGTACATTCTCATGTCCCGCTGTCTGTCTGCAGTGTTTTTGGTACATTCTCATGTCCCACTGTCTGTGTATGCAGTGTTTTTTGTACATTCTCATGTCCCGCTGTCTGTGTCTGCAGTGTTTTTGGTACATTCTCATGTCCCACTGTCTGTGTCTGCAGTGTTTTTGGTACATTCTCATGTCCCACTGTCTGCAGTGTTTTTGGTACATTCTCATGTCCCGCTGTCTGTGTCTGCAGTGTTTTTGGTACATTCTCATGTCCCGCTGTCTGTGTCTGCAGTGTTTTTGGTACATTCTCATGTCCCTCTGTCTGTGTCTGCAGTGTTTTTGGTACATTCTCATGTCCCTCTGTCTGTGCCTGCAGTGTTTTTGGTACATTCTCATGTCCCGCTGTCTGTGTCTGCAGTGTTTTTGGTACATTCTAATGTCCCACTGTCTGTGTCTGCAGTGTTTTTGGTACATTCTCATTCTCATGTCCCACTGTCTGTGTCTGCAGTGTTTTTGGTACATTCTCATGTCCCACTGTCTGCAGTGTTTTTGGTACATTCTCATGTCCCACTGTCTGTGTATGCAGTGTTTTTGGTACATTCTCATGTCCCGCTGTCTGTGTCTGCAGTGTTTTTGGTACATTCTCATGTCCCACCATCTGTGTCTACAGTGTTTTTGGTACATTCTCATGTCCCACTGTCTGCAGTGTTTTTGGTACATTCTCATGTCCAGCTGTCTGTGTCTGCAGTGTTTTTGGTACATTCTCATGTCCAGATGTCTGTAGTGTTTTTGGTACATTCTCATGTCCCGCTGTCTGCAGTGTTTTTGGTACATTCTCATTCTCATGTCCCGCTGTCTGTGTCTGCAGTGTTTTTGGTACATTCTCATGTCCTGCCATCTGTGTCTGCAGTGTTTTTGGTACATTCTCATTCTCATGTCCCGCTGTCTGTGTCTGCAGTGTTTTTGGTACATTCTCATGTCCCGCTGTCTGTGTCTGCAGTGTTTTTGGTACATTCTCATTCTCATGTCCCGCTGTCTGTGTCTGCAGTGTTTTTGATACATTCTCATGTCCCGCAGTCTGCAGTGTTTTTGGTACATTCTCATGTCCTGCCATCTGTGTCTACAGTGTTTTTGGTACATTCTCATTCTCATGTCCCACTGTCTGTGTCTGCAGTGTTTTTGGTACATTCTCATGTCCCACTGTCTGTGTCTGCAGTGTTTTTGGTACATTCTCATGTCCCACTGTCTGTGTCTGCAGTGTTTTGGTACATTCTCATGTCCCGCTGTCTGTGTCTGCAGTGTTTTTGGTACATTCTCATGTCCCACTGTCTGCAGTGTTTTTGGTACATTCTCATGTCCCACTGTCTGTGTATGCAGTGTTTTTGGTACATTCTCATGTCCCGCTGTCTGTGTCTGCAGTGTTTTTGGTACATTCTCATGTCCCACCATCTGTGTCTACAGTGTTTTTGGTACATTCTCATGTCCCACTGTCTGCAGTGTTTTTGGTACATTCTCATGTCCAGCTGTCTGTGTCTGCAGTGTTTTTGGTACATTCTCATGTCCCACTGTCTGTGTCTACAGTGTTTTTGGTACATTCTCATGTCCAGCTGCCTGTGTCTGCAGTGTTTTTGGTACATTCTCATGTCCAGCTGTCTGCAGTGTTTTTGGTACATTCTCATGTCCAGCTGCCTGTGTCTGCAGTGTTTTTGTTACATTCTCATGTCCCGCTGTCTGCAGTGTTTTTGGTACATTCTCATGTCCCGCTGTCTGCAGTGTTTTTGGTACATTCTCATGTCCCGCTGTCTGCAGTGTTTTTGGTACATTCTCATGTCCCGCTGTCTGTGTCTACAGTGTTTTTGGTACATTCTCATGTCCAGCTGCCTGTGTCTGCAGTGTTTTTGGTACATTCTCATGTCCAGATGTCTGTAGTGTTTTTGGTACATTCTCATGTCCCGCTGTCTGTGTCTGCAGTGTTTTTGGTACATTCTCATTCTCATGTCCCGCTGTCTGTGTCTGCAGTGTTTTTGGTACATTCTCATGTCCCGCTGTCTGCAGTGTTTTTGGTACATTCTCATGTCCTGCCATCTGTGTCTACAGTGGTTTTGGTACATTCTCATTCTCATGTCCCACTGTCTGTGTCTGCAGTGTTTTTGGTACATTCTCATGTCCCACTGTCTGTGTCTGCAGTGTTTTGGTACATTCTCATGTCCCGCTGTCTGTGTATGCAGTGTTTTTGGTACATTCTCATGTCCCACTGTCTGTGTCTGCAGTGTTTTGGTACATTCTCATGTCCCGCTGTCTGCAGTGTTTTTGGTACATTCTCATGTCCCGCTGTCTGTGTCTGCAGTGTTTTTGGTACATTCTCATTCTCATGTCCCGCTGTCTGTGTCTGCAGTGTTTTTGGTACATTCTCATGTCCCGCTGTCTGTGTCTACAGTGTTTTTGGTACATTCTCATGTCCCGCTGTCTGTGTCTGCAGTGTTTTTGGTACATTCTCATGTCCCACTGTCTGTGTCTGCAGTGTTTTTGGTACATTCTCATGTCCCGCTGTCTGCAGTGTTTTTGGTACATTCTCATGTCCCGCTGTCTGTGCCTGCAGTGTTTTTGGTACATTCTCATGTCCCGCTGTCTGCAGTGTTTTTGGTACATTCTCATGTCCAGCTGTCTGTGTCTGCAGTGTTTTTGGTACAGTCTCATGTCCCGCTGTCTGCAGTGTTTTTGGTACATTCTCATGTCCCGCTGTCTGTGTATGCAGTGTTTTTGGTACATTCTCATGTCCAGCTGTCTGTGTCTGCAGTGTTTTTGGTACATTCTCATGTCCCGCTGTCTGCAGTGTTTTTGGTACATTCTCATGTCCCGCTGTCTGCAGTGTTTTTGGTACATTCTCATGTCCCACTGTCTGTGTCTGCAGTGTTTTTGGTACATTCTCATGTCCCGCTGTCTGTGTCTGCAGTGTTTTTGGTACATTCTCATGTCCCGCTGTCTGCAGTGTTTTTGGTACATTCTCATGTCCCGCTGTCTGCAGTGTTTTTGGTACATTCTCATTCTCATTTCCCACTGTCTGTGTCTGCAGTGTTTTTGGTACATTCTCATGTCCCACTGTCTGTGTCTGCAGTGTTTTTGGTACATTCTCATGTCCCGCTGTCTGCAGTGTTTTTGGTACATTCTCATGTCCCGCTGTCTGTGTCTGCAGTGTTTTTGGTACATTCTCATTCTCATGTCCCACTGTCTGTGTCTGCAGTGTTTTTGGTACATTCTCATGTCCCACTGTCTGCAGTGTTTTTGGTACATTCTCATGTCCCGCTGTCTGTGTCTGCAGTGTTTTTGGTACATTCTCATGTCCCACTGTCTGCAGTGTTTTTGGTACATTCTCATGTCCCACTGTCTGTGTATGCAGTGTTTTTGGTACATTCTCATGTCCCGCTGTCTGTGTCTGCAGTGTTTTTGGTACATTCTCATGTCCCACCATCTGTGTCTACAGTGTTTTTGGTACATTCTCATGTCCCACTGTCTGCAGTGTTTTTGGTACATTCTCATGTCCAGCTGTCTGTGTCTGCAGTGTTTTTGGTACATTCTCATGTCCCACTGTCTGTGTCTACAGTGTTTTTGGTACATTCTCATGTCCAGCTGCCTGTGTCTGCAGTGTTTTTGGTACATTCTCATGTCCAGATGTCTGTAGTGTTTTTGGTACATTCTCATGTCCCGCTGTCTGCAGTGTTTTTGGTACATTCTCATTCTCATGTCCCGCTGTCTGTGTCTGCAGTGTTTTTGGTACATTCTCATGTCCTGCCATCTGTGTCTGCAGTGTTTTTGGTACATTCTCATTCTCATGTCCCGCTGTCTGTGTCTGCAGTGTTTTTGGTACATTCTCATGTCCCGCTGTCTGTGTCTGCAGTGTTTTTGGTACATTCTCATTCTCATGTCCCGCTGTCTGTGTCTGCAGTGTTTTTGGTACATTCTCATGTCCCGCTGTCTGCAGTGTTTTTGGTACATTCTCATGTCCTGCCATCTGTGTCTACAGTGTTTTTGGTACATTCTCATTCTCATGTCCCACTGTCTGTGTCTGCAGTGTTTTTGGTACATTCTCATGTCCCACTGTCTGTGTCTGCAGTGTTTTGGTACATTCTCATGTCCCGCTGTCTGTGTCTGCAGTGTTTTTGGTACATTCTCATGTCCCACTGTCTGTGTCTGCAGTGTTTTGGTACATTCTCATGTCCCGCTGTCTGTGTCTGCAGTGTTTTTGGTACATTCTCATTCTCATGTCCCGCTGTCTGTGTCTGCAGTGTTTTTGGTACATTCTCATGTCCCGCTGTCTGTGTCTACAGTGTTTTTGGTACATTCTCATGTCCCGCTGTCTGTGTCTGCAGTGTTTTTGGTACATTCTCATTCTCATGTCCCACTGTCTGTGTCTGCAGTGTTTTTGGTACATTCTCATGTCCCGCTGTCTGTGTCTGCAGTGTTTTTGGTACATTCTCATGTCCCACTGTCTGCAGTGTTTTTGGTACATTCTCATGTCCCGCTGTCTGTGTCTGCAGTGTTTTTGGTACATTCTCATGTCCCACTGTCTGCAGTGTTTTTGGTACATTCTCATGTCCCACTGTCTGTGTATGCAGTGTTTTTGGTACATTCTCATGTCCCGCTGTCTGTGTCTGCAGTGTTTTTGGTACATTCTCATGTCCCACCATCTGTGTCTACAGTGTTTTTGGTACATTCTCATGTCCCACTGTCTGCAGTGTTTTTGGTACATTCTCATGTCCAGCTGTCTGTGTCTGCAGTGTTTTTGGTACATTCTCATGTCCCACTGTCTGTGTCTACAGTGTTTTTGGTACATTCTCATGTCCAGCTGCCTGTGTCTGCAGTGTTTTTGGTACATTCTCATGTCCAGATGTCTGTAGTGTTTTTGGTACATTCTCATGTCCCGCTGTCTGCAGTGTTTTTGGTACATTCTCATTCTCATGTCCCGCTGTCTGTGTCTGCAGTGTTTTTGGTACATTCTCATGTCCCGCTGTCTGTGTCTGCAGTGTTTTTGGTACATTCTCATTCTCATGTCCCGCTGTCTGTGTCTGCAGTGTTTTTGGTACATTCTCATGTCCCGCTGTCTGCAGTGTTTTTGGTACATTCTCATGTCCTGCCATCTGTGTCTACAGTGTTTTTGGTACATTCTCATTCTCATGTCCCACTGTCTGTGTCTGCAGTGTTTTTGGTACATTCTCATGTCCCACTGTCTGTGTCTGCAGTGTTTTTGGTACATTCTCATATCCCACTGTCTGTGTCTGCAGTGTTTTGGTACATTCTTATGTCCCGCTGTCTGTGTCTGCAGTGTCTTTGGTACATTCTCATGTCCCACTGTCTGCAGTGTTTTTGGTACATTCTCATGTCCCACTGTCTGTGTATGCAGTGTTTTTGGTACATTCTCATGTCCCGCTGTCTGTGTCTGCAGTGTTTTTGGTACATTCTCATGTCCCACCATCTGTGTCTGCAGTGTTTTTGGTACATTCTCATGTCCCACTGTCTGTGTCTACAGTGTTTTTGGTACATTCTCATGTCCAGCTGCCTGTGTCTGCAGTGTTTTTGGTACATTCTCATGTCCAGATGTCTGTAGTGTTTTTGGTACATTCTCATGTCCCGCTGTCTGCAGTGTTTTTGGTACATTCTCATTCTCATGTCCCGCTGTCTGTGTCTGCAGTGTTTTTGGTACATTCTCATGTCCTGCCATCTGTGTCTGCAGTGTTTTTGGTACATTCTCATTCTCATGTCCCGCTGTCTGTGTCTGCAGTGTTTTTGGTACATTCTCATGTCCCGCTGTCTGTGTCTGCAGTGTTTTTGGTACATTCTCATTCTCATGTCCCGCTGTCTGTGTCTGCAGTGTTTTTGGTACATTCTCATGTCCCGCTGTCTGCAGTGTTTTTGGTACATTCTCATGTCCCGCCATCTGTGTCTACAGTGTTTTTGGTACATTCTCATTCTCATGTCCCACTGTCTGTGTCTGCAGTGTTTTTGGTACATTCTCATGTCCCACTGTCTGTGTCTGCAGTGTTTTTGGTACATTCTCATGTCCCACTGTCTGTGTCTGCAGTGTTTTGGTACATTCTCATGTCCCGCTGTCTGTGTCTGCAGTGTTTTTGGTACATTCTCATGTCCCACTGTCTGTGTCTGCAGTGTTTTGGTACATTCTCATGTCCCGCTGTCTGTGTCTGCAGTGTTTTTGGTACATTCTCATTCTCATGTCCCGCTGTCTGTGTCTGCAGTGTTTTTGGTACATTATCATGTCCTGCTGTCTGTGTCTACAGTGTTTTTGGTACATTCTCATGTCCCGCTGTCTGTGTCTGCAGTGTTTTTGGTACATTCTCATGTCCCGCTGTCTGCAGTGTTTTTGGTACATTCTCATGTCCCGCTGTCTGCAGTGTTTTTGGTACATTCTCATGTCCCACTGTCTGTGTCTGCAGTGTTTTTGGTACATTCTCATGTCCCGCTGTCTGTGTCTGCAGTGTTTTTGGTACATTCTCATGTCCCGCTGTCTGCAGTGTTTTTGGTACATTCTCATGTCCCGCTGTCTGCAGTGTTTTTGGTACATTCTCATTCTCATTTCCCACTGTCTGTGTCTGCAGTGTTTTTGGTACATTCTCATGTCCCACTGTCTGTGTCTGCAGTGTTTTTGGTACATTCTCATGTCCCGCTGTCTGCAGTGTTTTTGGTACATTCTCATGTCCCGCTGTCTGTGTCTGCAGTGTTTTTGGTACATTCTCATTCTCATGTCCCACTGTCTGTGTCTGCAGTGTTTTTGGTACATTCTCATGTCCCACTGTCTGCAGTGTTTTTGGTACATTCTCATGTCCCGCTGTCTGTGTCTGCAGTGTTTTTGGTACATTCTCATGTCCCACTGTCTGCAGTGTTTTTGGTACATTCTCATGTCCCACTGTCTGTGTATGCAGTGTTTTTGGTACATTCTCATGTCCCGCTGTCTGTGTCTGCAGTGTTTTTGGTACATTCTCATGTCCCACCATCTGTGTCTACAGTGTTTTTGGTACATTCTCATGTCCCACTGTCTGCAGTGTTTTTGGTACATTCTCATGTCCAGCTGTCTGTGTCTGCAGTGTTTTTGGTACATTCTCATGTCCCACTGTCTGTGTCTACAGTGTTTTTGGTACATTCTCATGTCCAGCTGCCTGTGTCTGCAGTGTTTTTGGTACATTCTCATGTCCAGATGTCTGTAGTGTTTTTGGTACATTCTCATGTCCCGCTGTCTGCAGTGTTTTTGGTACATTCTCATTCTCATGTCCCGCTGTCTGTGTCTGCAGTGTTTTTGGTACATTCTCATGTCCTGCCATCTGTGTCTGCAGTGTTTTTGGTACATTCTCATTCTCATGTCCCGCTGTCTGTGTCTGCAGTGTTTTTGGTACATTCTCATGTCCCGCTGTCTGTGTCTGCAGTGTTTTTGGTACATTCTCATTCTCATGTCCCGCTGTCTGTGTCTGCAGTGTTTTTGGTACATTCTCATGTCCCGCTGTCTGCAGTGTTTTTGGTACATTCTCATGTCCTGCCATCTGTGTCTACAGTGTTTTTGGTACATTCTCATTCTCATGTCCCACTGTCTGTGTCTGCAGTGTTTTTGGTACATTCTCATGTCCCACTGTCTGTGTCTGCAGTGTTTTGGTACATTCTCATGTCCCGCTGTCTGTGTCTGCAGTGTTTTTGGTACATTCTCATGTCCCACTGTCTGTGTCTGCAGTGTTTTGGTACATTCTCATGTCCCGCTGTCTGTGTCTGCAGTGTTTTTGGTACATTCTCATTCTCATGTCCCGCTGTCTGTGTCTGCAGTGTTTTTGGTACATTCTCATGTCCCGCTGTCTGTGTCTACAGTGTTTTTGGTACATTCTCATGTCCCGCTGTCTGTGTCTGCAGTGTTTTTGGTACATTCTCATTCTCATGTCCCACTGTCTGTGTCTGCAGTGTTTTTGGTACATTCTCATGTCCCGCTGTCTGTGTCTGCAGTGTTTTTGGTACATTCTCATGTCCCACTGTCTGCAGTGTTTTTGGTACATTCTCATGTCCCGCTGTCTGTGTCTGCAGTGTTTTTGGTACATTCTCATGTCCCACTGTCTGCAGTGTTTTTGGTACATTCTCATGTCCCACTGTCTGTGTATGCAGTGTTTTTGGTACATTCTCATGTCCCGCTGTCTGTGTCTGCAGTGTTTTTGGTACATTCTCATGTCCCACCATCTGTGTCTACAGTGTTTTTGGTACATTCTCATGTCCCACTGTCTGCAGTGTTTTTGGTACATTCTCATGTCCAGCTGTCTGTGTCTGCAGTGTTTTTGGTACATTCTCATGTCCCACTGTCTGTGTCTACAGTGTTTTTGGTACATTCTCATGTCCAGCTGCCTGTGTCTGCAGTGTTTTTGGTACATTCTCATGTCCAGATGTCTGTAGTGTTTTTGGTACATTCTCATGTCCCGCTGTCTGCAGTGTTTTTGGTACATTCTCATTCTCATGTCCCGCTGTCTGTGTCTGCAGTGTTTTTGGTACATTCTCATGTCCCGCTGTCTGTGTCTGCAGTGTTTTTGGTACATTCTCATTCTCATGTCCCGCTGTCTGTGTCTGCAGTGTTTTTGGTACATTCTCATGTCCCGCTGTCTGCAGTGTTTTTGGTACATTCTCATGTCCTGCCATCTGTGTCTACAGTGTTTTTGGTACATTCTCATTCTCATGTCCCACTGTCTGTGTCTGCAGTGTTTTTGGTACATTCTCATGTCCCACTGTCTGTGTCTGCAGTGTTTTTGGTACATTCTCATATCCCACTGTCTGTGTCTGCAGTGTTTTGGTACATTCTTATGTCCCGCTGTCTGTGTCTGCAGTGTCTTTGGTACATTCTCATGTCCCACTGTCTGCAGTGTTTTTGGTACATTCTCATGTCCCACTGTCTGTGTATGCAGTGTTTTTGGTACATTCTCATGTCCCGCTGTCTGTGTCTGCAGTGTTTTTGGTACATTCTCATGTCCCACCATCTGTGTCTGCAGTGTTTTTGGTACATTCTCATGTCCCACTGTCTGTGTCTACAGTGTTTTTGGTACATTCTCATGTCCAGCTGCCTGTGTCTGCAGTGTTTTTGGTACATTCTCATGTCCAGATGTCTGTAGTGTTTTTGGTACATTCTCATGTCCCGCTGTCTGCAGTGTTTTTGGTACATTCTCATTCTCATGTCCCGCTGTCTGTGTCTGCAGTGTTTTTGGTACATTCTCATGTCCTGCCATCTGTGTCTGCAGTGTTTTTGGTACATTCTCATTCTCATGTCCCGCTGTCTGTGTCTGCAGTGTTTTTGGTACATTCTCATGTCCCGCTGTCTGTGTCTGCAGTGTTTTTGGTACATTCTCATTCTCATGTCCCGCTGTCTGTGTCTGCAGTGTTTTTGGTACATTCTCATGTCCCGCTGTCTGCAGTGTTTTTGGTACATTCTCATGTCCTGCCATCTGTGTCTACAGTGTTTTTGGTACATTCTCATTCTCATGTCCCACTGTCTGTGTCTGCAGTGTTTTTGGTACATTCTCATGTCCCACTGTCTGTGTCTGCAGTGTTTTTGGTACATTCTCATGTCCCACTGTCTGTGTCTGCAGTGTTTTGGTACATTCTCATGTCCCGCTGTCTGTGTCTGCAGTGTTTTTGGTACATTCTCATGTCCCACTGTCTGTGTCTGCAGTGTTTTGGTACATTCTCATGTCCCGCTGTCTGTGTCTGCAGTGTTTTTGGTACATTCTCATTCTCATGTCCCGCTGTCTGTGTCTGCAGTGTTTTTGGTACATTCTCATGTCCTGCTGTCTGTGTCTACAGTGTTTTTGGTACATTCTCATGTCCCGCTGTCTGTGTCTGCAGTGTTTTTGGTACATTCTCATGTCCCACTGTCTGTGTCTGCAGTGTTTTTGGTACATTCTCATTTCCCGCTGTCTGCAGTGTTTTTGGTACATTCTCATGTCCCGCTGTCTGTGCCTGCAGTGTTTTTGGTACATTCTCATTCTCATGTCCCGCTGTCTGTGTCTGCAGTGTTTTTGGTACATTCTCATGTCCCGCTGTCTGCAGTGTTTTTGGTACATTCTCATGTCCAGCTGTCTGTGTCTGCAGTGTTTTTGGTACAGTCTCATGTCCCGCTGTCTGCAGTGTTTTTGGTACATTCTCATGTCCCGCTGTCTGTGTATGCAGTGTTTTTGGTACATTCTCATGTCCAGCTGTCTGTGTCTGCAGTGTTTTTGGTACATTCTCATGTCCCGCTGTCTGCAGTGTTTTTGGTACATTCTCATGTCCCGCTGTCTGCAGTGTTTTTGGTACATTCTCATGTCCCACTGTCTGTGTCTGCAGTGTTTTTGGTACATTCTCATGTCCCGCTGTCTGCAGTGTTTTTGGTACATTCTCATGTCCTGCCATCTGTGTCTACAGTGTTTTTGGTACATTCTCATTCTCATGTCCCACTGTCTGTGTCTGCAGTGTTTTTGGTACATTCTCATGTCCCACTGTCTGTGTCTGCAGTGTTTTTGGTACATTCTCATGTCCCACTGTCTGTGTCTGCAGTGTTTTGGTACATTCTCATGTCCCGCTGTCTGTGTCTGCAGTGTTTTTGGTACATTCTCATGTCCCACTGTCTGTGTCTGCAGTGTTTTGGTACATTCTCATGTCCCGCTGTCTGTGTCTGCAGTGTTTTTGGTACATTCTCATTCTCATGTCCCGCTGTCTGTGTCTGCAGTGTTTTTGGTACATTCTCATGTCCCGCTGTCTGCAGTGTTTTTGGTACATTCTCATGTCCTGCCATCTGTGTCTACAGTGTTTTTGGTACATTCTCATTCTCATGTCCCACTGTCTGTGTCTGCAGTGTTTTTGGTACATTCTCATGTCCCACTGTCTGTGTCTGCAGTGTTTTGGTACATTCTCATGTCCCGCTGTCTGTGTCTGCAGTGTTTTTGGTACATTCTCATGTCCCACTGTCTGTGTCTGCAGTGTTTTGGTACATTCTCATGTCCCGCTGTCTGTGTCTGCAGTGTTTTTGGTACATTCTCATTCTCATGTCCCGCTGTCTGTGTCTGCAGTGTTTTTGGTACATTCTCATGTCCCGCTGTCTGTGTCTACAGTGTTTTTGGTACATTCTCATGTCCCGCTGTCTGTGTCTGCAGTGTTTTTGGTACATTCTCATTCTCATGTCCCACTGTCTGTGTCTGCAGTGTTTTTGGTACATTCTCATGTCCCGCTGTCTGTGTCTGCAGTGTTTTTGGTACATTCTCATGTCCCACTGTCTGCAGTGTTTTTGGTACATTCTCATGTCCCGCTGTCTGTGTCTGCAGTGTTTTTGGTACATTCTCATGTCCCACTGTCTGCAGTGTTTTTGGTACATTCTCATGTCCCACTGTCTGTGTATGCAGTGTTTTTGGTACATTCTCATGTCCCGCTGTCTGTGTCTGCAGTGTTTTTGGTACATTCTCATGTCCCACCATCTGTGTCTACAGTGTTTTTGGTACATTCTCATGTCCCACTGTCTGCAGTGTTTTTGGTACATTCTCATGTCCAGCTGTCTGTGTCTGCAGTGTTTTTGGTACATTCTCATGTCCCACTGTCTGTGTCTACAGTGTTTTTGGTACATTCTCATGTCCAGCTGCCTGTGTCTGCAGTGTTTTTGGTACATTCTCATGTCCAGCTGCCTGTGTCTGCAGTGTTTTTGGTACATTCTCATGTCCAGATGTCTGTAGTGTTTTTGGAACATTCTCATGTCCCGCTGACTGCAGTGTTTTTGGTACATTCTCATTCTCATGTCCCGCTGTCTGTGTCTGCAGTGTTTTTGGTACATTCTCATTCTCATGTCCCGCTGTCTGTGTCTGCAGTGTTTTTGGTACATTCTCATTCTCATGTCCCGCTGTCTGTGTCTGCAGTGTTTTTGGTACATTCTCATGTCCCGCTGTCTGCAGTGTTTTTGGTACATTCTCATGTCCTGCCATCTGTGTCTACAGTGTTTTTGGTACATTCTCATTCTCATGTCCCACTGTCTGTGTCTGCAGTGTTTTTGGTACATTCTCATGTCCCACTGTCTGTGTCTGCAGTGTTTTTGGTACATTCTCATATCCCACTGTCTGTGTCTGCAGTGTTTTGGTACATTCTTATGTCCCGCTGTCTGTGTCTGCAGTGTCTTTGGTACATTCTCATGTCCCACTGTCTGCAGTGTTTTTGGTACATTCTCATGTCCCGCTGTCTGTGTCTGCAGTGTTTTTGGTACATTCTCATGTCCCACCATCTGTGTCTACAGTGTTTTTGGTACATTCTCATGTCCAGCTGACTGTGTCTGCAGTGTTTTTGGTACATTCTCATGTCCCACTGTCTGTGTCTACAGTGTTTTTGGTACATTCTCATGTCCAGCTGCCTGTGTCTGCAGTGTTTTTGGTACATTCTCATGTCCAGATGTCTGTAGTGTTTTTGGTACATTCTCATGTCCCGCTGTCTGCAGTGTTTTTGGTACATTCTCATTCTCATGTCCCGCTGTCTGTGTCTGCAGTGTTTTTGGTACATTCTCATGTCCTGCCATCTGTGTCTGCAGTGTTTTTGGTACATTCTCATTCTCATGTCCCGCTGTCTGTGTCTGCAGTGTTTTTGGTACATTCTCATGTCCCGCTGTCTGTGTCTGCAGTGTTTTTGGTACATTCTCATTCTCATGTCCCGCTGTCTGTGTCTGCAGTGTTTTTGGTACATTCTCATGTCGCGCTGTCTGCAGTGTTTTTGGTACATTCTCATGTCCTGCCATCTGTGTCTACAGTGTTTTTGGTACATTCTCATTCTCATGTCCCACTGTCTGTGTCTGCAGTGTTTTTGGTACATTCTCATGTCCCACTGTCTGTGTCTGCAGTGTTTTTGGTACATTCTCATGTCCCACTGTCTGTGTCTGCAGTGTTTTGGTACATTCTCATGTCCCGCTGTCTGTGTCTGCAGTGTTTTTGGTACATTCTCATGTCCCACTGTCTGTGTCTGCAGTGTTTTGGTACATTCTCATGTCCCGCTGTCTGTGTCTGCAGTGTTTTTGGTACATTCTCATTCTCATGTCCCGCTGTCTGTGTCTGCAGTGTTTTTGGTACATTCTCATGTCCCGCTGTCTGTGTCTACAGTGTTTTTGGTACATTCTCATGTCCCGCTGTCTGTGTCTGCAGTGTTTTTGGTACATTCTCATGTCCCACTGTCTGTGTCTGCAGTGTTTTTGGTACATTCTCATGTCCCGCTGTCTGCAGTGTTTTTGGTACATTCTCATGTCCCGCTGTCTGTGCCTGCAGTGTTTTTGGTACATTCTCATGTCCCGCTGTCTGCAGTGTTTTTGGTACATTCTCATGTCCAGCTGTCTGTGTCTGCAGTGTTTTTGGTACAGTCTCATGTCCCGCTGTCTGCAGTGTTTTTGGTACATTCTCATGTCCCGCTGTCTGTGTATGCAGTGTTTTTGGTACATTCTCATGTCCAGCTGTCTGTGTCTGCAGTGTTTTTGGTACATTCTCATGTCCCGCTGTCTGCAGTGTTTTTGGTACATTCTCATGTCCCGCTGTCTGCAGTGTTTTTGGTACATTCTCATGTCCCACTGTCTGTGTCTGCAGTGTTTTTGGTACATTCTCATGTCCCGCTGTCTGCAGTGTTTTTGGTACATTCTCATGTCCTGCCATCTGTGTCTACAGTGTTTTTGGTACATTCTCATTCTCATGTCCCACTGTCTGTGTCTGCAGTGTTTTTGGTACATTCTCATGTCCCACTGTCTGTGTCTGCAGTGTTTTTGGTACATTCTCATGTCCCACTGTCTGTGTCTGCAGTGTTTTGGTACATTCTCATGTCCCGCTGTCTGTGTCTGCAGTGTTTTTGGTACATTCTCATGTCCCACTGTCTGTGTCTGCAGTGTTTTGGTACATTCTCATGTCCCGCTGTCTGTGTCTGCAGTGTTTTTGGTACATTCTCATTCTCATGTCCCGCTGTCTGTGTCTGCAGTGTTTTTGGTACATTCTCATGTCCCGCTGTCTGTGTCTACAGTGTTTTTGGTACATTCTCATGTCCCACTGTCTGTGTCTGCAGTGTTTTTGGTACATTCTCATGTCCCACTGTCTGTGTCTGCAGTGTTTTTGGTACATTCTCATGTCCCGCTGTCTGCAGTGTTTTTGGTACATTCTCATGTCCCGCTGTCTGTGCCTGCAGTGTTTTTGGTACATTCTCATGTCCCGCTGTCTGCAGTGTTTTTGGTACATTCTCATGTCCAGCTGTCTGTGTCTGCAGTGTTTTTGGTACAGTCTCATGTCCCGCTGTCTGCAGTGTTTTTGGTACATTCTCATGTCCCGCTGTCTGTGTATGCAGTGTTTTTGGTACATTCTCATGTCCAGCTGTCTGTGTCTGCAGTGTTTTTGGTACATTCTCATGTCCCGCTGTCTGCAGTGTTTTTGGTACATTCTCATGTCCCGCTGTCTGCAGTGTTTTTGGTACATTCTCATGTCCCACTGTCTGTGTCTGCAGTGTTTTTGGTACATTCTCATGTCCCGCTGTCTGTGTCTGCAGTGTTTTTGGTACATTCTCATGTCCCGCTGTCTGCAGTGTTTTTGGTACATTCTCATGTCCCGCTGTCTGCAGTGTTTTTGGTACATTCTCATTCTCATGTCCCACTGTCTGTGTCTGCAGTGTTTTTGGTACATTCTCATGTCCCGCTGTCTGTGTCTGCAGTGTTTTTGGTACATTCTCATGTCCCACTGTCTGCAGTGTTTTTGGTACATTCTCATGTCCCGCTGTCTGTGTCTGCAGTGTTTTTGGTACATTCTCATGTCCCACCATCTGTGTCTACAGTGTTTTTGGTACATTCTCATGTCCCGCTGTCTGTGTCTGCAGTGTTTTTGGTACATTCTCATGTCCCACCATCTGTGTCTACAGTGTTTTTGGTACATTCTCATGTCCCACTGTCTGCAGTGTTTTTGGTACATTCTCATGTGCAGCTGTCTGTGTCTGCAGTGTTTTTGGTACATTCTCATGTCCCACTGTCTGTGTCTACAGTGTTTTTGGTACATTCTCATGTCCCACTGTCTGTGTCTGCAGTGTTTTGATACATTCTCATGTCCCGCTGTCTGTGTCTGCAGTGTTTTTGGTACATTCTCATGTCCCACTGTCTGCAGTGTTTTTGGTACATTCTCATGTCCCACTGTCTGTGTATGCAGTGTTTTTGGTACATTCTCATGTCCCGCTGTCTGTGTCTGCAGTGTTTTTGGTACATTCTCATGTCCCACCATCTGTGTCTACAGTGTTTTTGGTACATTCTCATGTCCCACTGTCTGCAGTGTTTTTGGTACATTCTCATGTCCAGCTGTCTGTGTCTGCAGTGTTTTTGGTACATTCTCATGTCCCACTGTCTGTGTCTACAGTGTTTTTGGTACATTCTCATGTCCAGCTGCCTGTGTCTGCAGTGTTTTTGGTACATTCTCATGTCCAGATGTCTGCAGTGTTTTTGGTACATTCTCATTCTCATGTCCCGCTGTCTGTGTCTGCAGTGTTTTTGGTACATTCTCATGTCCTGCCATCTGTGTCTGCAGGGTTTTTGGTACATTCTCATTCTCATGTCCCGCTGTCTGTGTCTGCAGTGTTTTTGGTACATTCTCATGTCCTGCCATCTGTGTCTGCAGTGTTTTTGGTACATTCTCATTCTCATGTCCCGCTGTCTGTGTCTGCAGTGTTTTTGGTACATTCTCATGTCCCGCTGTCTGTGTCTGCAGTGTTTTTGGTACATTCTCATTCTCATGTCCCGCTGTCTGTGTCTGCAGTGTTTTTGGTACATTCTCATGTCCCGCTGTCTGCAGTGTTTTTGGTACATTCTCATGTCCTGCCATCTGTGTCTACAGTGTTTTTGGTACATTCTCATTCTCATGTCCCACTGTCTGTGTCTGCAGTGTTTTTGGTACATTCTCATGTCCCACTGTCTGTGTCTGCAGTGTTTTTGGTACATTCTCATGTCCCACTGTCTGTGTCTGCAGTGTTTTGGTACATTCTCATGTCCCGCTGTCTGTGTCTGCAGTGTTTTTGGTACATTCTCATGTCCCACTGTCTGTGTCTGCAGTGTTTTGGTACATTCTCATGTCCCGCTGTCTGCAGTGTTTTTGGTACATTCTCATGTCCCGCTGTCTGTGTCTGCAGTGTTTTTGGTACATTCTCATTCTCATGTCCCGCTGTCTGTGTCTGCAGTGTTTTTGGTACATTCTCATGTCCCGCTGTCTGTGTCTACAGTGTTTTTGGTACATTCTCATGTCCCGCTGTCTGTGTCTGCAGTGTTTTTGGTACATTCTCATGTCCCACTGTCTGTGTCTGCAGTGTTTTTGGTACATTCTCATGTCCCGCTGTCTGCAGTGTTTTTGGTACATTCTCATGTCCCGCTGTCTGTGCCTGCAGTGTTTTTGGTACATTCTCATGTCCCGCTGTCTGCAGTGTTTTTGGTACATTCTCATGTCCAGCTGCCTGTGTCTGCAGTGTTTTTGGTACATTCTCATGTCCAGATGTCTGTAGTGTTTTTGGTACATTCTCATGTCCCGCTGTCTGCAGTGTTTTTGGTACATTCTCATTCTCATGTCCCGCTGTCTGTGTCTGCAGTGTTTTTGGTACATTCTCATTCTCATGTCCCGCTGTCTGTGTCTGCAGTGTTTTTGGTACATTCTCATTCTCATGTCCCGCTGTCTGTGTCTGCAGTGTTTTTGGTACATTCTCATGTCCCGCTGTCTGCAGTGTTTTTGGTACATTCTCATGTCCTGCCATCTGTGTCTACAGTGTTTTTGGTACATTCTCATTCTCATGTCCCACTGTCTGTGTCTGCAGTGTTTTTGGTACATTCTCATGTCCCACTGTCTGTGTCTGCAGTGTTTTTGGTACATTCTCATATCCCACTGTCTGTGTCTGCAGTGTTTTGGTACATTCTTATGTCCCGCTGTCTGTGTCTGCAGTGTCTTTGGTACATTCTCATGTCCCACTGTCTGCAGTGTTTTTGGTACATTCTCATGTCCCGCTGTCTGTGTCTGCAGTGTTTTTGGTACATTCTCATGTCCCACCATCTGTGTCTACAGTGTTTTTGGTACATTCTCATGTCCAGCTGACTGTGTCTGCAGTGTTTTTGGTACATTCTCATGTCCCACTGTCTGTGTCTACAGTGTTTTTGGTACATTCTCATGTCCAGCTGCCTGTGTCTGCAGTGTTTTTGGTACATTCTCATGTCCAGATGTCTGTAGTGTTTTTGGTACATTCTCATGTCCCGCTGTCTGCAGTGTTTTTGGTACATTCTCATTCTCATGTCCCGCTGTCTGTGTCTGCAGTGTTTTTGGTACATTCTCATGTCCTGCCATCTGTGTCTGCAGTGTTTTTGGTACATTCTCATTCTCATGTCCCGCTGTCTGTGTCTGCAGTGTTTTTGGTACATTCTCATGTCCCGCTGTCTGTGTCTGCAGTGTTTTTGGTACATTCTCATTCTCATGTCCCGCTGTCTGTGTCTGCAGTGTTTTTGGTACATTCTCATGTCGCGCTGTCTGCAGTGTTTTTGGTACATTCTCATGTCCTGCCATCTGTGTCTACAGTGTTTTTGGTACATTCTCATTCTCATGTCCCACTGTCTGTGTCTGCAGTGTTTTTGGTACATTCTCATGTCCCACTGTCTGTGTCTGCAGTGTTTTTGGTACATTCTCATGTCCCACTGTCTGTGTCTGCAGTGTTTTGGTACATTCTCATGTCCCGCTGTCTGTGTCTGCAGTGTTTTTGGTACATTCTCATGTCCCACTGTCTGTGTCTGCAGTGTTTTGGTACATTCTCATGTCCCGCTGTCTGTGTCTGCAGTGTTTTTGGTACATTCTCATTCTCATGTCCCGCTGTCTGTGTCTGCAGTGTTTTTGGTACATTCTCATGTCCCGCTGTCTGTGTCTACAGTGTTTTTGGTACATTCTCATGTCCCGCTGTCTGTGTCTGCAGTGTTTTTGGTACATTCTCATGTCCCACTGTCTGTGTCTGCAGTGTTTTTGGTACATTCTCATGTCCCGCTGTCTGCAGTGTTTTTGGTACATTCTCATGTCCCGCTGTCTGTGCCTGCAGTGTTTTTGGTACATTCTCATGTCCCGCTGTCTGCAGTGTTTTTGGTACATTCTCATGTCCAGCTGTCTGTGTCTGCAGTGTTTTTGGTACAGTCTCATGTCCCGCTGTCTGCAGTGTTTTTGGTACATTCTCATGTCCCGCTGTCTGTGTATGCAGTGTTTTTGGTACATTCTCATGTCCAGCTGTCTGTGTCTGCAGTGTTTTTGGTACATTCTCATGTCCCGCTGTCTGCAGTGTTTTTGGTACATTCTCATGTCCCGCTGTCTGCAGTGTTTTTGGTACATTCTCATGTCCCACTGTCTGTGTCTGCAGTGTTTTTGGTACATTCTCATGTCCCGCTGTCTGCAGTGTTTTTGGTACATTCTCATGTCCTGCCATCTGTGTCTACAGTGTTTTTGGTACATTCTCATTCTCATGTCCCACTGTCTGTGTCTGCAGTGTTTTTGGTACATTCTCATGTCCCACTGTCTGTGTCTGCAGTGTTTTTGGTACATTCTCATGTCCCACTGTCTGTGTCTGCAGTGTTTTGGTACATTCTCATGTCCCGCTGTCTGTGTCTGCAGTGTTTTTGGTACATTCTCATGTCCCACTGTCTGTGTCTGCAGTGTTTTGGTACATTCTCATGTCCCGCTGTCTGTGTCTGCAGTGTTTTTGGTACATTCTCATTCTCATGTCCCGCTGTCTGTGTCTGCAGTGTTTTTGGTACATTCTCATGTCCCGCTGTCTGTGTCTACAGTGTTTTTGGTACATTCTCATGTCCCACTGTCTGTGTCTGCAGTGTTTTTGGTACATTCTCATGTCCCACTGTCTGTGTCTGCAGTGTTTTTGGTACATTCTCATGTCCCGCTGTCTGCAGTGTTTTTGGTACATTCTCATGTCCCGCTGTCTGTGCCTGCAGTGTTTTTGGTACATTCTCATGTCCCGCTGTCTGCAGTGTTTTTGGTACATTCTCATGTCCAGCTGTCTGTGTCTGCAGTGTTTTTGGTACAGTCTCATGTCCCGCTGTCTGCAGTGTTTTTGGTACATTCTCATGTCCCGCTGTCTGTGTATGCAGTGTTTTTGGTACATTCTCATGTCCAGCTGTCTGTGTCTGCAGTGTTTTTGGTACATTCTCATGTCCCGCTGTCTGCAGTGTTTTTGGTACATTCTCATGTCCCGCTGTCTGCAGTGTTTTTGGTACATTCTCATGTCCCACTGTCTGTGTCTGCAGTGTTTTTGGTACATTCTCATGTCCCGCTGTCTGTGTCTGCAGTGTTTTTGGTACATTCTCATGTCCCGCTGTCTGCAGTGTTTTTGGTACATTCTCATGTCCCGCTGTCTGCAGTGTTTTTGGTACATTCTCATTCTCATGTCCCACTGTCTGTGTCTGCAGTGTTTTTGGTACATTCTCATGTCCCGCTGTCTGTGTCTGCAGTGTTTTTGGTACATTCTCATGTCCCACTGTCTGCAGTGTTTTTGGTACATTCTCATGTCCCGCTGTCTGTGTCTGCAGTGTTTTTGGTACATTCTCATGTCCCACCATCTGTGTCTACAGTGTTTTTGGTACATTCTCATGTCCCGCTGTCTGTGTCTGCAGTGTTTTTGGTACATTCTCATGTCCCACCATCTGTGTCTACAGTGTTTTTGGTACATTCTCATGTCCCACTGTCTGCAGTGTTTTTGGTACATTCTCATGTGCAGCTGTCTGTGTCTGCAGTGTTTTTGGTACATTCTCATGTCCCACTGTCTGTGTCTACAGTGTTTTTGGTACATTCTCATGTCCCACTGTCTGTGTCTGCAGTGTTTTGATACATTCTCATGTCCCGCTGTCTGTGTCTGCAGTGTTTTTGGTACATTCTCATGTCCCACTGTCTGCAGTGTTTTTGGTACATTCTCATGTCCCACTGTCTGTGTATGCAGTGTTTTTGGTACATTCTCATGTCCCGCTGTCTGTGTCTGCAGTGTTTTTGGTACATTCTCATGTCCCACCATCTGTGTCTACAGTGTTTTTGGTACATTCTCATGTCCCACTGTCTGCAGTGTTTTTGGTACATTCTCATGTCCAGCTGTCTGTGTCTGCAGTGTTTTTGGTACATTCTCATGTCCCACTGTCTGTGTCTACAGTGTTTTTGGTACATTCTCATGTCCAGCTGCCTGTGTCTGCAGTGTTTTTGGTACATTCTCATGTCCAGATGTCTGCAGTGTTTTTGGTACATTCTCATTCTCATGTCCCGCTGTCTGTGTCTGCAGTGTTTTTGGTACATTCTCATGTCCTGCCATCTGTGTCTGCAGGGTTTTTGGTACATTCTCATTCTCATGTCCCGCTGTCTGTGTCTGCAGTGTTTTTGGTACATTCTCATGTCCTGCCATCTGTGTCTGCAGTGTTTTTGGTACATTCTCATTCTCATGTCCCGCTGTCTGTGTCTGCAGTGTTTTTGGTACATTCTCATGTCCCGCTGTCTGTGTCTGCAGTGTTTTTGGTACATTCTCATTCTCATGTCCCGCTGTCTGTGTCTGCAGTGTTTTTGGTACATTCTCATGTCCCGCTGTCTGCAGTGTTTTTGGTACATTCTCATGTCCTGCCATCTGTGTCTACAGTGTTTTTGGTACATTCTCATTCTCATGTCCCACTGTCTGTGTCTGCAGTGTTTTTGGTACATTCTCATGTCCCACTGTCTGTGTCTGCAGTGTTTTTGGTACATTCTCATGTCCCACTGTCTGTGTCTGCAGTGTTTTGGTACATTCTCATGTCCCGCTGTCTGTGTCTGCAGTGTTTTTGGTACATTCTCATGTCCCACTGTCTGTGTCTGCAGTGTTTTGGTACATTCTCATGTCCCGCTGTCTGCAGTGTTTTTGGTACATTCTCATGTCCCGCTGTCTGTGTCTGCAGTGTTTTTGGTACATTCTCATTCTCATGTCCCGCTGTCTGTGTCTGCAGTGTTTTTGGTACATTCTCATGTCCCGCTGTCTGTGTCTACAGTGTTTTTGGTACATTCTCATGTCCCGCTGTCTGTGTCTGCAGTGTTTTTGGTACATTCTCATGTCCCACTGTCTGTGTCTGCAGTGTTTTTGGTACATTCTCATGTCCCGCTGTCTGCAGTGTTTTTGGTACATTCTCATGTCCCGCTGTCTGTGCCTGCAGTGTTTTTGGTACATTCTCATGTCCCGCTGTCTGCAGTGTTTTTGGTACATTCTCATGTCCAGCTGTCTGTGTCTGCAGTGTTTTTGGTACATTCTCATGTCCCGCTGTCTGCAGTGTTTTTGGTACATTCTCATGTCCCACTGTCTGTGTCTGCAGTGTTTTTGGTACATTCTCATGTCCCGCTGTCTGTGTCTGCAGTGTTTTTGGTACATTCTCATGTCCCGCTGTCTGCAGTGTTTTTGGTACATTCTCATGTCCCGCTGTCTGCAGTGTTTTTGGTACATTCTCATTCTCATGTCCCACTGTCTGTGTCTGCAGTGTTTTTGGTACATTCTCATGTCCCGCTGTCTGTGTCTGCAGTGTTTTTGGTACATTCTCATATCCCACTGTCTGCAGTGTTTTTGGTACATTCTCATGTCCCGCTGTCTGTGTCTGCAGTGTTTTTGGTACATTCTCATGTCCCACCATCTGTGTCTACAGTGTTTTTGGTACATTCTCATGTCCCACTGTCTGCAGTGTTTTTGGTACATTCTCATGTCCAGCTGTCTGTGTCTGCAGTGTTTTTGGTACATTCTCATGTCCCACTGTCTGTTTCTACAGTGTTTTTGGTACATTCTCATGTCCAGCTGCCTGTGTCTGCAGTGTTTTTGGTACATTCTCATGTCCAGATGTCTGCAGTGTTTTTGGTACATTCTCATTCTCATGTCCCGCTGTCTGTGTCTGCAGTGTTTTTGGTACATTCTCATGTCCTGCCATCTGTGTCTGCAGGGTTTTTGGTACATTCTCATTCTCATGTCCCGCTGTCTGTGTCTGCAGTGTTTTTGGTACATTCTCATGTCCTGCCATCTGTGTCTGCAGTGTTTTTGGTACATTCTCATTCTCATGTCCCGCTGTCTGTGTCTGCAGTGTTTTTGGTACATTCTCATGTCCCGCTGTCTGTGTCTGCAGTGTTTTTGGTACATTCTCATTCTCATGTCCCGCTGTCTGTGTCTGCAGTGTTTTTGGTACATTCTCATGTCCCGCTGTCTGCAGTGTTTTTGGTACATTCTCATGTCCTGCCATCTGTGTCTACAGTGTTTTTGGTACATTCTCATTCTCATGTCCCACTGTCTGTGTCTGCAGTGTTTTTGGTACATTCTCATGTCCCACTGTCTGTGTCTGCAGTGTTTTTGGTACATTCTCATGTCCCACTGTCTGTGTCTGCAGTGTTTTGGTACATTCTCATGTCCCGCTGTCTGTGTCTGCAGTGTTTTTGGTACATTCTCATGTCCCACTGTCTGTGTCTGCAGTGTTTTGGTACATTCTCATGTCCCGCTGTCTGCAGTGTTTTTGGTACATTCTCATGTCCCGCTGTCTGTGTCTGCAGTGTTTTTGGTACATTCTCATTCTCATGTCCCGCTGTCTGTGTCTGCAGTGTTTTTGGTACATTCTCATGTCCCGCTGTCTGTGTCTACAGTGTTTTTGGTACATTCTCATGTCCCGCTGTCTGTGTCTGCAGTGTTTTTGGTACATTCTCATGTCCCACTGTCTGTGTCTGCAGTGTTTTTGGTACATTCTCATGTCCCGCTGTCTGCAGTGTTTTTGGTACATTCTCATGTCCCGCTGTCTGTGCCTGCAGTGTTTTTGGTACATTCTCATGTCCCGCTGTCTGCAGTGTTTTTGGTACATTCTCATGTCCAGCTGTCTGTGTCTGCAGTGTTTTTGGTACATTCTCATGTCCCGCTGTCTGCAGTGTTTTTGGTACATTCTCATGTCCCACTGTCTGTGTCTGCAGTGTTTTTGGTACATTCTCATGTCCCGCTGTCTGTGTCTGCAGTGTTTTTGGTACATTCTCATGTCCCGCTGTCTGCAGTGTTTTTGGTACATTCTCATGTCCCGCTGTCTGCAGTGTTTTTGGTACATTCTCATTCTCATGTCCCACTGTCTGTGTCTGCAGTGTTTTTGGTACATTCTCATGTCCCGCTGTCTGTGTCTGCAGTGTTTTTGGTACATTCTCATGTCCCACTGTCTGCAGTGTTTTTGGTACATTCTCATGTCCCGCTGTCTGTGTCTGCAGTGTTTTTGGTACATTCTCATGTCCCACTGTCTGTGTCTGCAGTGTTTTTGGTACATTCTCATGTCCCACTGTCTGTGTCTGCAGTGTTTTGGTACATTCTCATGTCCCGCTGTCTGTGTCTGCAGTGTTTTTGGTACATTCTCATGTCCCACTGTCTGTGTCTGCAGTGTTTTGGTACATTCTCATGTCCCGCTGTCTGCAGTGTTTTTGGTACATTCTCATGTCCCGCTGTCTGTGTCTGCAGTGTTTTTGGTACATTCTCATTCTCATGTCCCGCTGTCTGTGTCTGCAGTGTTTTTGGTACATTCTCATGTCCCGCTGTCTGTGTCTACAGTGTTTTTGGTACATTCTCATGTCCCACTGTCTGTGTCTGCAGTGTTTTGGTACATTCTCATGTCCAGCTGTCTGTGTCTGCAGTGTTTTTGGTACATTCTCATGTCCAGCTGTCTGTGTCTGCAGTGTTTTTGGTACATTCTCATGTCCCACTGTCTGTGTCTGCAGTGTTTTTGGTACATTCTCATGTCCCACTGTCTGCAGTGTTTTTGGTACATTCTCATGTCCCGCTGTCTGTGTCTGCAGTGTTTTTGGTACATTCTCATGTCCCACTGTCTGTGTCTGCAGTGTTTTTGGTACATTCTCATGTCCCACTGTCTGTGTCTGCAGTGTTTTGGTACATTCTCATGTCCCGCTGTCTGTGTCTGCAGTGTTTTTGGTACATTCTCATGTCCCACTGTCTGTGTCTGCAGTGTTTTGGTACATTCTCATGTCCCGCTGTCTGCAGTGTTTTTGGTACATTCTCATGTCCCGCTGTCTGTGTCTGCAGTGTTTTTGGTACATTCTCATTCTCATGTCCCGCTGTCTGTGTCTGCAGTGTTTTTGGTACATTCTCATGTCCCGCTGTCTGTGTCTACAGTGTTTTTGGTACATTCTCATGTCCCACTGTCTGTGTCTGCAGTGTTTTGGTACATTCTCATGTCCAGCTGTCTGTGTCTGCAGTGTTTTTGGTACATTCTCATGTCCAGCTGTCTGTGTCTGCAGTGTTTTTGGTACATTCTCATGTCCCACTGTCTGTGTCTGCAGTGTTTTTGGTACATTCTCATGTCCCGCTGTCTGCAGTGTTTTTGGTACATTCTCATGTCCCGCTGTCTGTGTCTGCAGTGTTTTTGGTACATTCTCATGTCCCGCTGTCTGCAGTGTTTTTGGTACATTCTCATGTCCAGCTGTCTGTGTCTGCAGTGTTTTTGGTACATTCTCATGTCCCGCTGTCTGCAGTGTTTTTGGTACATTCTCATGTCCCGCTGTCTGTGTATGCAGTGTTTTTGGTACATTCTCATGTCCAGCTGTCTGTGTCTGCAGTGTTTTTGGTACATTCTCATGTCCCGCTGTCTGCAGTGTTTTTGGTACATTCTCATGTCCCGCTGTCTGCAGTGTTTCTGGTACATTCTCATGTCCCACTGTCTGTGTCTGCAGTGTTTTTGGTACATTCTCATGTTCCGCTGTCTGTGTCTGCAGTGTTTTTGGTACATTCTCATGTCCTGCTGTCTGCAGTGTTTTTGGTACATTCTCATTCTCATGTCCCGCTGTCTGTGTCTGCAGTGTTTTTGGTACATTCTCATGTCCCGCTGTCTGCAGTGTTTTTGGTACATTCTCATTCTCATGTCCCACTGTCTGTGTCTGCAGTGTTTTTGGTACATTCTCATGTCCCGCTGTCTGTGTCTGCAGTGTTTTTGGTACATTCTCATGTCCCACTGTCTGCAGTGTTTTTGGTACATTCTCATGTCCCGCTGTCTGTGTCTGCAGTGTTTTTGGTACATTCTCATGTCCCACCATCTGTGTCTACAGTGTTTTTGGTACATTCTCATGTCCCGCTGTCTGTGTCTGCAGTGTTTTTGGTACATTCTCTTGTCCCACCATCTGTGTCTACAGTGTTTTTGGTACATTCTCATGTCCCACTGTCTGCAGTGTTTTTGGTACATTCTCATGTGCAGCTGTCTGTGTCTGCCGTGTTTTTGGTACATTCTTATGTCCCGCTGTCTGTGTCTGCAGTGTTTTTGGTACATTCTCATGTCCAGCTGTCTGTAGTGTTTTTGGTACATTCTCATGTCCCACTGTCTGTGTCTGCAGTGTTTTTGGTACATTCTCATGTCCCGCTGTCTGTGTCTGCAGTGTTTTTGGTACATTCTCATGTCCCACTGTCTGTGTCTGCAGTGTTTTTGGTACATTCTCATGTCCAGCTGTCTGTAGTGTTTTTGGTACATTCTCATGTCCCGCTGTCTGCAGTGTTTTTGGTACATTCTCATGTCCCGCTGTCTGTGTCTGCAGTGTTTTTGGTACATTCTCATGTCCTGCCATCTGTGTCTGCAGTGTTTTTGGTACATTCTCATTCTCATGTCCCGCTGTCTGTGTCTGCAGTGTTTTTGGTACATTCTCATGTCCCGCTGTCTGCAGTGTTTTTGGTACATTCTCATGTCCTGCCATCTGTGTCTACAGTGTTTTTGGTACATTCTCATTCTCATGTCCCACTGTCTGTGTCTGCAGTGTTTTTGGTACATTCTCATGTCCCACTGTCTGTGTCTGCAGTGTTTTTGGTACATTCTCATGTCCCACTGTCTGTGTCTGCAGTGTTTTGGTACATTCTCATGTCCCGCTGTCTGTGTCTGCAGTGTTTTTGGTACATTCTCATGTCCCACTGTCTGTGTCTGCAGTGTTTTGGTACATTCTCATGTCCCGCTGTCTGCAGTGTTTTTGGTACATTCTCATGTCCCGCTGTCTGTGTCTGCAGTGTTTTTGGTACATTCTCATTCTCATGTCCCGCTGTCTGTGTCTGCAGTGTTTTTGGTACATTCTCATGTCCCGCTGTCTGTGTCTACAGTGTTTTTGGTACATTCTCATGTCCCGCTGTCTGTGTCTGCAGTGTTTTTGGTACATTCTCATGTCCCACTGTCTGTGTCTGCAGTGTTTTTGGTACATTCTCATGTCCCGCTGTCTGTGTCTGCAGTGTTTTTGGTACATTCTCATGTCCCGCTGTCTGTGTCTGCAGTGTTTTTGGTACATTCTCATGTCCAGCTGTCTGTGTCTGCAGTGTTTTTGGTACATTCTCATGTCCCGCTGTCTGCAGTGTTTTTGGTACATTCTCATGTCCCGCTGTCTGTGCCTGCAGTGTTTTTGGTACATTCTCATGTCCCGCTGTCTGCAGTATTTTTGGTACATTCTCATGTCCAGCTGTCTGTGTCTGCAGTGTTTTTGGTACATTCTCATGTCCCGCTGTCTGCAGTGTTTTTGGTACATTCTCATGTCCCGCTGTCTGTGCCTGCAGTGTTTTTGGTACATTCTCATGTCCCGCTGTCTGCAGTATTTTTGGTACATTCTCATGTCCAGCTGTCTGTGTCTGCAGTGTTTTTGGTACATTCTCATGTCCCGCTGTCTGCAGTGTTTTTGGTACATTCTCATGTCCCGCTGTCTGCAGTGTTTTTGGTACATTCTCATGTCCCACTGTCTGTGTCTGCAGTGTTTTTGGTACATTCTCATGTCCCGCTGTCTGTGTCTGCAGTGTTTTTGGTACATTCTCATTCTCATGTCCCGCTGTCTGTGTCTGCAGTGTTTTTGGTACATTCTCATTCTCATGTCCCGCTGTCTGTGTCTGCAGTGTTTTTGGTACATTCTCATGTCCCGCTGTCTGTGCCTGCAGTGTTTTTGGTACATTCTCATGTCCCGCTGTCTGTGCCTGCAGTGTTTTTGGTACATTCTCATGTCCCACTGTCTGTGTCTGCAGTGTTTTTGGTACATTCTCATGTCCCTCTGTCTGTGTCTGCAGTGTTTTGGTACATTCTCATGTCCCACTGTCTGTGTCTGCAGTGTTTTTGGTACATTCTCATGTCCCTCTGTCTGTGTCTGCAGTGTTTTTGGTACATTCTCATGTCCCACTGTCTGTGTCTGCAATGTTTTGGTACATTCTCATGTCCCGCTGTCTGTGTCTGCAGTGTTTTTGGTACATTCTCATGTCCCACTGTCTGTGTCTGCAGTGTTTTGGTACATTCTCATGTCCCGCTGTCTGCAGTGTTTTTGGTACATTCTCATGTCCCGCTGTCTGTGTCTGCAGTGTTTTTGGTACATTCTCATTCTCATGTCCCGCTGTCTGTGTCTGCAGTGTTTTTGGTACATTCTCATGTCCCGCTGTCTGCAGTGTTTTTGGTACATTCTCATGTCCCGCTGTCTGTGCCTGCAGTGTTTTTGGTACATTCTCATGTCCCGCTGTCTGCAGTATTTTTGGTACATTCTCATGTCCAGCTGTCTGTGTCTGCAGTGTTTTTGATACATTCTCATGTCCCGCTGTCTGCAGTGTTTTTGGTACATTCTCATGTCCCGCTGTCTGCAGTGTTTTTGGTACATTCTCATGTCCCACTGTCTGTGTCTGCAGTGTTTTTGGTACATTCTCATGTCCCGCTGTCTGTGTCTGCAGTGTTTTTGGTACATTCTCATTCTCATGTCCCACTGTCTGTTTCTGCAGTGTTTTTGGTACATTCTCATTCTCATGTCCCGCTGTCTGTGTCTGCAGTGTTTTTGGTACATTCTCATGTCCCGCTGTCTGTGCCTGCAGTGTTTTTGGTACATTCTCATGTCCCGCTGTCTGTGTCTGCAGTGTTTTTGGTACATTCTCATGTCCCGCTGTCTGTGCCTGCAGTGTTTTTGGTACATTCTCATGTCCCGCTGTCTGTGCCTGCAGTGTTTTTGGTACATTTTCATGTCCCACTGTCTGTGTCTGCAGTGTTTTTGGTACATTCTCATGTCCCTCTGTCTGTGTCTGCAGTGTTTTGGTACATTCTCATGTCCCACTGTCTGTTTCTGCAGTGTTTTTGGTACATTCTCATGTCCCTCTGTCTGTGTCTGCAGTGTTTTGGTACATTCTCATGTCCCACTGTCTGTGCCTGCAGTGTTTTTGGTACATTCTCATGTCCCTCTGTCTGTGTCTGCAGTGTTTTGGTACATTCTCATGTCCCACTGTCTGTGCCTGCAGTGTTTTTGGTACATTCTCATGTTCAGCCGTCTGCAGTGTTTTTGGTCGCTCTAAAAGGAGGTCAGTCACTGTCGATCTGATGTCCAGAAGTACTTGGCGGTCATATGTGATAATACTACGAACATTCTGTACATAAAGTCAAGATAAACAGGAAACAAAGTAAAGATAAACAGGAAACAAAGTAAAGAAACAGGAAACAAAGTAAAGAAACAGGAAACAAAGTAAAGATAAACAGGAAACAAAGTAAAGAAACAGGAAACAAAGTAAAGAAACAGGAAACAAAGTAAAATAGAAACAGGAAACAAAGTAAAGATAATCAGGAAACAAAAGTCACTAGATAGTTGGGTTGGAACTCGTAGGATGTTCTCTGTCCGTGCAGTGTGTTGTCCTTCTATTTCCTGTACAGCTCGGCTGTCTGAACAACGACACCATGCGCAGAGAAACACAAGGGAATTACATCACAATGGGAATTTGGAGAATTGTTGAGAATAATATTTTAATTGGGAATTTAAATATTGACATTTCCTTAACTATTGGAATTGAGAGCAAGGTTATTATCTCTGAATTCAAAGACTGACCTCGAATTTGAATGCATTGGAATGTAATTTAGAGGGAGAGAGAATTTGACTGGAATTAACCCCAACCCTGAGGCACACTTCACTGCATCTCTACTCTGCAGTGTGAACACACACTAAAGGCCCTCCCCACCCATTCAGCGTGTCATAGAGAGGGAGGTATAGACGGAGGGAGGGAGAGCTCAGGTACAGTCACGCATCCCCGAGGAGGGAGGGAGAGAGAGAGAGAGAGAGAGAGAGAGAGAGAGAGAGAGAGAGAGAGAGAGAGAGGGGGGAGGTCAGGTACAGTCACGCATCCCAGAGAGAGAGAGAGAGAGAGAGAGAGAGGGTATATTTATAGCTCAGAGCGAGGCTGCACTAGAGAGATAAGGCTCAAACTGACTGCAGATAGAACAACAGACAGACAGAGAGAGCGAAACGGAGAGAAACAATGAACCGATTCGTGTCGTTGGTGTTGCTGTGGACCCTGGCGGTCCTGTCCTCTACCGGGCCCGTTACCGGGGCTGAGGAAGGGGAGATCTCGTTCGAGTATCACCGGTATGAGGAACTACGGAAGGCTCTCGTTTCGGTATGGCTGCAGTGTCCATCAATCACGCGCATCTACACGGTGGGGGAGAGCTTCGAGGGCCGCGAGCTGCTGGTCCTGGAGATGTCAGACAACCCCGGGACGCACGAGGCTGGTCAGTGACACCCCCGTTCCCCGTCTCTCTTTATTAAAACCGGTCGACCTTTTTCATAAGACGGTAATATAGCTCCACGGTAGCGCTGCTGTGGCGACGCCTGGTCTGTTTATACAGCCCTGTTTTAGTGCAGAATGACTAGTCCCTGTTTTAGCGCAGAATGACTAGTCTGATTATACAGTCCTGTTTTAGTGCAGAATGACTAGTCTGTTTATACAGCCCTGTTTTAGTGCAGAATGACTAGTCCCTGTTTTAGCGCAGAATGACTAGTCTGATTATACAGTCCTGTTTTAGTGCAGAATGACTAGTCTGTTTATACAGCCCTGTTTTAGTGCAGAATGACTAGTCCCTGTTTTAGCGCAGAATGACTAGTCTGATTATACAGTCCCGTTTTAGTGCAGAATGACTAGTCTGATTATACAGTTCTGTTTTAGCGCAGAATGACTAGTCCCTGTTTTAGCGCAGAATGACTAGTCTGTTTATACAGTCCTGTTTTAGCGCAGAATGACTAGTCCCTGTTTTAGCGCAGAATGACTAGTCTGTTTATACAGTCCTGTTTTAGTGCAGAATGACTAGTCTGTTTATACAGTCCTGTTTTAGTGCAGAATGACTAGTCCCTGTTTTAGCGCAGAATGACTAGTCTGTTTATACAGTCCTGTTTTAGCGCAGAATGACTAGTCCCTGTTTTAGCGCAGAATGACTGTCTGTAACAGAGGCTACACGTCTGTTTTATGGTGTCAGGCAGGGCGGGCAGGCTGTATGCCACACTGCCTAGTAACGGGGTTAGATGATGATGCTGCCTGCGCAGGTGTGTCGTTGTAATGAGGACCGCAGTGTGATGTGTGTGATGTGTGTGTGTTTTGAGGGGGTGTTGGATGGTTGTTGAAGCAAGGCATCGCCGCCATTTTACAGGAGGAGAGGGACTCACGATATAGGTGCTCCCGGAAGCAGGCCGGGATGCTGAACCAACCGTGATCGCTCTGGCTCTGATCGGACAGTCACGGCAAATGGAAGCCACCGTCAGATGAATTCATCTGTCTCACCGTCTTTATTCACACCGTCATAGCGACAGTCTGAGCCGTTATTAAACACTATGACTCATACCTTTACAATTAGAGAACAGCTGTTTGATGTAAATGGCCTATAGAAAGTAGAATAGAAATAGGAAGTAAGGACACGAAGGAAGGCAGTAAATATGTGTCTACTTCATTAACCCCCTAGGGTCAGTTGATGTATCAGTCACCATGACAACAGCGATAGTGCTGTCTGCACGCTTGCCACTCTGTCTGCCTGTCTGTCTGGTTGCTAGGCTACAGGTGTTAGGGTTACAGTATTATGGGGTGTACCTCTTACCTATAGTGATGTCACTTACAGACCCCGTTGATTGACAGATGTAGGCTGAAGAACAGCAGGTGACGTGTGTGTGTGTGTGTGTGTACACCTTAGCCACGTACACCTGTGTGTGTGTGTGTGTGTGTGTGTGTGTGTGTGTGTGTGTGTGTGCGCGTGTGTGTGTGTGTGTGTGTGTGTACACCTTAGCCACGTACACCTGTGTGTGTGTGTGTGTGCGTGTGCGTGTGTGTGCGTGTGTGTGCGTGCGTGCGTGTGTGTGTGTGTGTGTGTGTGTGTGTGTGTGTGTGTGTGTGTGTGTGTGAGAGAGCGAGAGAGAGAGAGACAGATGAAGGTACAGTTGAAGTCAGAAGTTTACATTCATCTTAGCCTAATACATTTAAACTCAGTTAGTACATATTCCCTGTTTTAGGTCAGTTAGGATCACCACTTTATTTTAAGAATGTGAAATGTCAGAATAATAGTAGAGAGAATGATTTATTTCAGCTTTTATTTCTTTCATCACATTCCCAGTGGGTCAGAAGTTTACGTACACTCAATTAGTATTTGGTAGCATTGCCTTTAAATTGTTTAACTTGGGTCAAACGTTTCGGGTAGACTTCCACAAGCTTCCCACAATAAGTTGGGTGAATTTTTTTCCCAATCGTCCTGACAGAGCTGGTGTAACTGAGTCAGGTTGGTAAGCCTCCTTGCTCGCACACGCTTTTTCAGTTCTACCCACAAATTTTCTATAGGATTGAAGTCAGGGCTGTGTGATGGCCAATCCAGTACCTTGACTTTGTTGTCCTTAAGCCATTTTGCCACAACTTTGGAAGTATGCTTGGGTTCATTGTCCATTTGGAAGACCCATTTGCGACCAAGCTTTAACTTCCTGTCTGATGTCTTGAGATCTTTCTTCAATATATCCACATAATTTTCTTCCCTCTATTTTGTGAAGTGCACCAGTCCCTCCTGCAGCAAAGCACCCCCACAACATGACGCTACCACCCCCGTGCTTCACGGTTGGGATGGTGTTCTTTGGCTTGCAAACCTCCCCCTTTTTCCTCCAAACATAACAATGGTCATTATGGCCAAACAGTTCTATTTTTGATTCATCAGACCAGAGGACATTTCTCCAAAAAGTACGATCTTCGACCCCATGTGCAGTTGCAAACCGTAATCTGCCTTTTTTATGGTGGTTTTGGAGCAGTGGCTTCTTCCTTGCCAAGCGGCCTTTCAGGTTATGTTGATATAGGACTCATTTTACTGTGGATATAGATACTTTTGTACCTGTTTCCTCCAGCATCTTCACAAGGTCCTTTGCTGTTGTTCTGGGATTGATTTGCACTTTTCACACCAAAGTACGTTGATCTCTAGGAGACAGAACGTCTCCTTCCTGAGCGGTATGACGGCTGCGTGGTCCCATGGTGTTTATACTTGCTTACTATTGTTTGTACAGTCGTGACCAAAAGTTTTGAGGATGACACAAATATACATTTTTACAAAGTTTGCTGCTTCAGTGTCTTCAGATATTTTTGCCAGATGTTACTATGGAATACTGAAGTGTAATTACAAGCATTTCATAAGTGTCAAAGGCTTTTATTGACAATTACATGAAGTTGATGCAAAGAGTCAATATTTGCAGTGTTGACCCTTCTTTTTCAAGACCTCTGCAATCCTCCCTGGCATGCTGTCAATTAACTTCTGGGCCACATCCTGACTGATGGCAGCCCATTCTTGCATAATCAATGCTTGGAGTTTATCAGAATTTGTTTTTGTTTGTTTATCCACCCGCCTCTTGAGGATTGACCACAAGTTCTCAATGCGATTAAGGTCTGGGGAGTGTCCTGGCCATGCACCCAAAATATTGATGTTTTGTTCCCAGAGCCACTTAGTTATCAGTTTTGCCTTATGGCAAGGTGCTCCATCATGCTGAAAAAGGCATTGTTCGTCACCAAACTGTTCCTGGATGGTTGGGAGAAGTTGCTCTTGGAGGATGTGTTGGTATCATTCTTTATTCACAGCTGTGGTCTTAGGAACAATTGTGAGTGAGCCCTTGGCTGAGAAGGCATGACACGGGACTGATATTGGTAGCGCTCACCTTGTCTTCCCCAGACAAGCTTTTTTCCGGATGCCCCAAACAATCGGAAAGGGGATTCATCAGAGAAAATGACTTTACCCCAGTCCTCAGCAGTCCAATCCCTGTACCTTTTTCAGAATATCAGTCTGTCCCTGATGTTTTTCCTGGAGAGAAGTGGCTTCTTTGCTGCCCTTCTTGACACCAGGCCATCCTCCAAAAGTCTTTGCCTCACTGTGCGTGCAGATGCACTCACACCTGCCTGCTGCCATTCCTGATCAAGCTCTGTACTGGTGGTGCCCCGATCCCACAGCTGAATCAACTTTAGGAGACGGTCCTGGCGCTTGCTGTACTTTCTTGGGCGCCCTGAAGCCTTCTTCACAACAATTGAACCGCTCTCCTTGAAGTTCTTGATGATTCGATAAATGGTTGATTTAGGTGCAATCTTACTGGCAGCAATATCCTTGCCTGTGAAGCCCTTTTTGTGCAAAGCAATGATGACGGCACGTGTTTCCTTGCAGGTAACCATGGTTGACAGAGGAAGAACAATGATTCCAAGCACCACCCTCCTTTTGAAGCTTCCAGTCTGTTATTGGAACTCAATCAGCATGACAGAGTGATCTCCAGCCTTGTCCTCGTCAACACTCACACCTGTGTTAACGAGAGAATCATTGACATGATGTCAGCTGGTCCTTTTGTGGCAGTGCTGAAATGCAGTGGAATTGTTTTTTTGGGGGGGGATTCATGGCAAAGAGGGACTTTGCAATTAATTGAAATTCATCTGATCACTCTTCATAACATTCTGGAGTGCATAACGTGTATAAGCTTGAGTCACGATGTGTGTTGGTTATTGGTTCCTGATGAGTTTCCATCCTGTACATGCAGCTCAGCTCCCGTCTCCGGGGGCAACCAGCCTCCCACCCTCCAATGCACACACGCTGTAGAAACACCAGAGAGATGGATAGAAAGAGAGAAAGAAATGGGAGGGAAAGAGAAAGAGAGAGAGATAGAAAGAGAGAGGGGGAGTGAAAGGGGGGAGGAGAAGAGAGAGAGAGAGGGGAAGAGAAAGGGGAGGGGAAGAGAGAGAGAGAGAAAGAAAGAGAGGGGAAGAGAAAGGGGGAGGGGAAGAGAGAGAGAGAGAGAGAGAGAGAGAAAGAGAGAGAGGGGAAGAGAAAGGGGGAGGGGAAGAGAGAGAGAGAGAGTGAGAGAGAGATAGAAAGAGAGAGAGAGAGAGAGGGGAAGAGAAAGGGGGGAGGTAAGAGAAAGAGATAGAACGAGAGAGAGAGATAGAGAGAGGGGAAGAGAAAGGAGGAGGGGGAGAGAGAGAGATAGAGAGAGGGGAAGAGAAAGGGGGAGGGGAAGAGAGAGAGAGGGGAAGAGAAAGGGGGAGGGGAAGAGAGAGAGAGGGGAAGAGAAAGGGGAAGAGAGAGAGAGGGGAAGAGAAAGGGGAAGAGAGAGAGAGAGAGAAAGAGGGGAAGAGAGAGAGAGAGAGAGAGGGGAAGAGAGAGAGAGAGAGAGAAAGGGGAAGAGAGAGAGAGAGAGAGAGAGAGGGGAAGAGAAAGGGGAAGAGAGAGAGAGAGAGGGGAAGAGAAAGGGTTGCAGGGGAAGAGAGAGACATTCTCTCCTCTATTTATTTTCATGTTTTCATGTCTGTTTCTGTCCATGTTCTGTGTTTGATCCGTTCTGTCTGAGAGGTGATGGGTCTTTAAGGTGAATCTGAAATAGCTGTGGTTGTCGTGACGACAGATCGGCTTAGTGCTGTGAGCTGCCTGCCTCCCTTCGGGTCGGCCATCTGTCAGGATAGTGTCTCTCTCTCTCTGTGTGTGTGGGTAGGGGCGGGTGGGGGTTGTGTGGTGTGTTTGTGTGTGTGGGTAATCAGTTGACAGGAAGTAAATAATTCTACTGCATTCAGCCACATCACAAACAGTATAAACTATAGGGACTGAAGTAGAGACCAGGTGGAACCAGCCACATCACAAACAGGACAAACTATAGGGACTGAAGTAGAGGAGACCAGGTAGAACCAGCCACATCACAAACAGGACAAACTATAGGGACTGAAGTAGAGACCAGGTGGAACCAGCCACATCACAAACAGGACAAACTATAGGGACTGAAGTAGAGACCAGTTATAACCAGCCACATCACAAACAGGACAAACTATAGGGACTGAAGTAGAGACCAGTTATAACCAGCCACATCACAAACAGGACAAACTATAGGGACTGAAGTAGAGGAGACCAGGTAGAACCAGCCACATCACAAACAGGACAAACTATAGGGACTGAAGTAGAGGAGACCAGGTAGAACCAGCCACATCACAAACAGGACAAACTATAGGAACTGAAGTAGAGGAGACCAGGTGGAACCAGCCACATCACAAACAGGACAAACTATAGGGACTGAAGTAGAGGAGACCAGGTAGAACCAGCCACATCACAAACAGGACAAACTATAGGGACTGAAGTAGAGACCAGTTATAACCAGCCACATCACAAACAGGACAAACTATAGGGACTGAAGTAGAGACCAGGTGGAACCAGCCACATCACAAACAGGACAAACTATAGGGACTGAAGTAGAGACCAGTTATAACCAGCCACATCACAAACAGGACAAACTATAGGGACTGAAGTAGAGACCAGTTATAACCAGCCACATCACAAACAGGACAAACTATAGGGACTGAAGTAGAGACCAGGTGGAACCAGCCACATCACAAACAGGACAAACTATAGGGACTGAAGTAGAGACCAGGTGGAACCAGCCACATCACAAACAGGACAAACTATAGGGACTGAAGTAGAGACCAGGTGGAACCAGCCACATCACAAACAGGACAAACTATAGGGCCTGAAGTAGAGACCAGGTAGAACCAGCCACATCACAAACAGGACAAACTATAGGGACTGAAGTAGAGACCAGGTGGAACCAGCCACATCACAAACAGGACAAACTATAGGGACTGAAGTAGAGACCAGTTATAACCAGCCACATCACAAACAGGACAAACTATAGGGACTGAAGTAGAGGAGACCAGGTAGAACCAGCCACATCACAAACAGGACAAACTATTGGGACTGAAGTAGAGACCAGGTGGAACCAGCCACATCACAAACAGGACAAACTATAGGGACTGAAGTAGAGACCAGGTAGAACCAGCCACATCACAAACAGGACAAACTATAGGGACTGAAGTAGAGGAGACCAGGTAGAACCAGCCACATCACAAACAGGACAAACTATAGGGACTGAAGTAGAGGAGACCAGGTAGAACCAGCCACATCACAAACAGGACAAACTATAGGGACTGAAGTAGAGACCAGGTAGAACCAGCCACATCACAAACAGGACAAACTATAGGGACTGAAGTAGAGACCAGTTATAACCAGCCACATAACAAACAGGACAAACTATAGGGACTGAAGTAGAGACCAGGTAGAACCAGCCACATCACAAACAGGACAAACTATAGGGACTGAAGTAGGGGAGACCAGGTATAACCAGCCACATCACAAACAGGACAAACTATAGGGACTGAAGTAGAGGAGACTGGGTAGAACCAGCCACATCACAAACAGGACAAACTATAGGGACTGAAGTAGAGACTAGTTATAACCAGCCACATCACAAACAGGACAAACTATAGGGACTGAAGTAGAGGAGACCAGGTAGAACCAGCCACATCACAAACAGGACAAACTATAGGGACTGAAGTAGAGGAGACTGGGTAGAACCAGCCACATCACAAACAGTACACACTATAGGGACTGAAGTAGAGACCAGGTAGAACCAGCCACATCACAAACAGGACAAACTATAGGGACTGAAGTAGAGACCAGTTATAACCAGCCACATCACAAACAGGACAAACTATAGGGACTGAAGTAGAGGAGACCAGGTAGAACCAGCCACATCACAAACAGGACAAACTATAGGGACTGAAGTAGAGGAGACTGGGTAGAACCAGCCACATCACAAACAGGACAAACTATAGGGACTGAAGTAGAGGAGACCAGGTAGAACCAGCCACATCACAAACAGGACAAACTATAGGGACTGAAGTAGAGACCAGGTAGAACCAGCCACATCACAAACAGGACAAACTATAGGGACTGAAGTAGAGGAGACCAGGTAGAACCAGCCACATCACAAACAGGACAAACTATAGGGACTGGAGTAGAGGAGACTGGGTAGAACCAGCCACATCACAAACAGGACAAACTATAGGGACTGAAGTAGAGACCAGGTGGAACCAGCCACATCACAAACAGGACAAACTATAGGGACTCAAGTAGAGACCTGGTAGAACCAGCCACATCACAAACAGGACAAACTATAGGGACTGAAGTAGAGACCAGTTATAACCAGCCACATCACAAACAGGACAAACTATAGGGACTGAAGTATCAGAGTGATATGTAAATGTTTCAGTATCGGAGAGTGATGTCGATGTTGCAGCCAGAGATCATCAATTATACATCTGAGAAAACCCACATTCTCTCTCTCTCTCTCTCTCTCCCTCTCTCTCTCTCTCTCTCTCTCTCTCTCTCTCTCTCTCTCTCTCTCTCTCTCTCTCTCTCTGTGTCTCTTAACCTTCTCTATTTCTCTCTCTTTGTCTTGACAGTGACTAGTCATCACAGTAATGTAGTTTCCTGATCTAGCCTTACTGTTGAGGAAACTGGGAGTCCATTAGGGGTCCATTAGTTATGCCCTGCATGTCCTCCTGAGTGTGTTAAGGATGCCATCTTGCATCCAGCTGACATTTTTTCCCATGATTCCTCTCTCTCTCTCTCTCTCTCTCTCTCTCTCTCTCTCTAACCCTCTCTCTCTCTCTCTCTCTCTCTCTCTCTCTGTCTCTCTCTCTCTCTCTCTCTCTCTCTCTCTCTCTCTCTCTCTCTCTCTCTCTCTCTCTCTCTCTAACCCTCTCTCTCTCTCTCTCTTTCCCTCTGTCTCTCTCTCTCTGTCTCTCTCTCTGTCTCTCTCTCTCAATTCAATTCAAGGGCTTTATTGGCATGGGAAACATGTGTTAACATTGCCAAAGCAAGTGAGGTAGATAATATATAAAGTGAATATATGAAGTGAAAAACAATAAAAATTAACAGTAAACATTACACATACAGAAGTTTCAAAACAATAAAGACATTACAAATGTCATAGTATACAGTGTTTTAACAATGTACAAATGATTAAAGGACACAAGATAAAATGAATAAGCATAAATATGGGTTGTATTTACAATGGTGTGTGTTCTTCACTGGTTGCCCTTTTCTCGTGGCAACAGGTCACAAATCTTGCTGCTGTGATGTCACACTGTGGAATTTCACCCAGTAGATATGGGAGTTTATCAAAATTGGATTTGTTTTCGAATTCTTTGTGGATCTGTGTAATCTCACTCCCTCTCTCTCTCTCTCTCTCTCTCTCTCTCTCTAACCCCCTCTCTATCTCTCTCTCTCTCTCTCTCTCTCTCTCTCTCTCTCCAACCCTTTCTCTCTCCATATATATATATATATATATTCTCTCTTTGTGCTGTGTGTGCAGGTGAGGATAGCAGCTGGTGAGATATAATGGCTGGTCAAAAAAACACATGAGTCACCTTGTTGTCCATTAATTTGTCTCCTGTATTTGGCACCGTCTCTGTGGTAACAGTGGGAAGTGTAGTGTGACGTGTGTGTGTGGTGTATGTTTTTGTGTGTGTGTGTGTGTGTGTGTGTGTGTGTGTGTGTGTGTGTGTGGTGTGTGTGTGTGTGTGTGTGTGTGTGTGTGTGTGTGTGTGTGTGTGGTGTGTGTGTGTGTGTGTGTGTGTGTGTGTGTGTGTGTGTGTGTGTGTATGTGTGTGTGTGTTAGCGTGGCAGTGTGACGCACAGGTCTATCACAGGCAGGAGACATCACAGGTCTATCACAGGCAGGAGACATCACAGGCAGGAGACATCACAGGTCTATCACAGGCAGGAGACATCACAGGCAGGAGACATCACAGGCAGGAGGCATCACATACAGGAGGCATCACAGACAGGAGGCATCACATACAGGAGACATCACAGGCAGGAGGCACACATACAGGAGGCATCACAGACAGGAGGCATCACATACAGGAGGCATCACAGACAGGAGGCATCACAGACAGGAGGCATCACAGACAGGAGGCATCACAGACAGGAGACATCACAGACTGGAGGCATCACAGACAGGAGACATCACAGACAGGAGGCATCACAGACAGGAGACATCACAGACAGGAGGCATCACAGACAGGAGACATCACAGACAGGAGACATCACAGACAGGAGGCATCATAGACAGGAGGCATCACAGACAGGAGACATCACAGTTCTATCACAGACAGGAGACATCACAGACAGGAGACGTCACAGACAGGAGACATCACAGTTCTATCACATACAGGAGACATCACAGACAGGAGACATCACAGACAGGAGACATCCCAGACAGGAGGCATCACAGTTCTATCACAGACAGGAGACATCACAGTTCTATCACAGACAGGAGACATCACAGACAGGAGACATCACAGACAGGAGACATCACAGTTCTATCACATACAGGAGACATCACAGACAGGAGACATCACAGACAGGAGACGTCACAGACAGGAGACATCACAGTTCTATCCCAGACAGGAGACTTCACAGTTCTTTCCCAGACAGGAGACATCACAGACAGGAGACATCACAGTTCTACCCCAGACAGGAGACATCACAGACTGGAGACATCACAGACAGGAGACTTCACAGACTGGAGACATCACAGTTCTATCACATACTGGAGACATTACAGACAGGAGACATCACAGACAAGATACATCACAGACTGGAGACATCACAGTTCTATCACAGACAGGAGTTATCACAGTTCTATCACAGACAGGAGGCATCACAGTTCTATCACAGACAGGAGGCATCACAGTTCTATCACAGACAGGAGGCATCACAGACAGGAGGCATCACAGACAGGAGACATCACAGACAGGAGACATCACAGTTCTATCACAGACAGGAGACATCACAGACAGGAGACATCACAGACAGGAGACATCACAGACTGGAGGCATCACAGACAGGAGACATCAGAGACAGGAGACATCACAGTTCTATCAAAGACAGGAGACATCACAGACAGGAGACATCACAGTTCTATCACAGACAGGAGACATCACAGACAGGAGACATCACAGACTGGAGACATCACAGTTCTATCACAGACAGGAGACATCACAGACAGGAGACATCACAGGTCTATCACAGACAGGAGACATCACAGCCAGGAGACATCACAGACAGGAGACATCACAGACAGGAGGCATCACAGACAGGAGACATCACAGGTCTATCACAGACAGGAGACATCACAGACAGTAGGCATCACAGACAGGAGGCATCACAGACAGGAGGCATCACAGACAGGAGGCATCACAGACAGGAGACATCACAGTCAGGAGACATCACAGACAGGGGACATCACAGACAGGAGGCATCACAGACAGGAGACATCACAGACAGGAGGCATCACAGACAGGAAGCATCACAGAGAGGTGACATCACAGACAGGAGACATCACAGTCAGGAGACATCACAGACTGGAGACATCACAGACAGGAGACATCACAGACAGGAGTCTCTTTAAGACACCAGGAGACAGAAAGAGAAGACTCTGCTGATGTAGACCAGAGGGTTGTAGTTAAGACACCAGGAGACAGAAAGAGAAGACTCTGCTGATGTAGACCAGAGGGTTGTAGTTAAGACACCAGGAGACAGAAAGGGGGTTGTAGTTAAGACACCAGGACCTGCTGTCAGATTCCATCTCTATTAGACATATTGATGTGTGTATCTGCTGCCATCTTTTGGTTAAATGAAGAACTTCAACTGTTTTCTCAATTTGGTAATTTTATCTCAGCCCCTCCCCCCTGGGGTACTGGGGCACCTCCCCCCTGGGGACCCTCCCCCCTGGTTCTTGCGGCCCCTCCCCCTTGGTCTTGGGGTCCTTCCCCCCTGAGTACTGGGGCCCCACCCTCTGGGTCCTGGGGCCCCTCCCCCCTTGGTCCTGGGGCCCCTCCCCCTGGGTCCTGGGGCTCTCCCTTTGGGTCCTGGAGCCCCTCCCCCTTGGTCCTAGCGCACCTACCCATGGGTCCTGGCGCCCCTCCCCCTGGTTCCTGGCACCCCTCCCCCTGGGTCATGGGGCCCCTCCCCCCTGGGGCCCCTCCCCCCTTGGTCCTAGTGACACTCCCCCTGGGTCCTGGCGCCCCTCCCACTGGGTCCTGGGGCCCCTCCCCCCTTGGTCCTAGCGACACTCCCCCTGGGTCCTGGCGCCCCTCCCCCTGGGTCCTGGGGCCCCTCCCCCATAAGTCCTGGGGCCCCTCCCCCCTTGGTCCTAGCGCCCCTCCCCCTGGGTCCTGGAACCCCTCCCCCTGGGTCATGGGGCCCCTCCCCCCTGAGTCCTGGGGCCCCTCCACCCTTGGCCCTAGCGACACTCCCCCTGGGTCCTGGGGCCCCTCCCCCCTTGGTCCTAGCGCCCCTTCCCCTGGGTCTTGGAACCCCTCCCCCTTGGTCATGGGGCCCCTCCCCCCTGAGTCCTGGGGCCCCTCCACCCTTGGCCCTAGCGACACCACCTGGGTCCTGGGGCCCCTCCCCCCTGGGTCCTGGGGCCCCTCCCCCTTAGTCCTCGGGCCCCTCCCCCCTGGGTCCTGGGGCCCCTCCACCCTTGGCCCTAGCGACACCACCTGGGTCCTGGGGCCCCTCCCCCCTGGGATGCTCTGTAGGGCTGAACATGGGTAGTCACTCTGTCGGACTGAACATGGGTAGTTACTCTGTAGGACTGAACATGGGTAGTTACTCTGTGATACTCTGTAGGACTGAACATGGGCAGTTACTCTGTGATACACTGTTGGACTGAACATGGGTAGATACTCTGTGATGCTCTGTAGGGCTGAACATGGGTAGTTACTCTGTCGGACTGAACATGGGTAGTTACTCTGTAGGACTGAACATGGGTAGTTACTCTGTCGGACAGAACATGGGTAGTTACTCTGTGATACTCTGTAGGACTGAACATGGGTAGATACTCTGTGATACTCTGTAGGACTGAACATGGGTAGATACTCTGTGATACTCTGTAGGACTGAACATGGGTAGTTACTCTGTCGGACTGAACATGGGTAGTTGCTCTGTGATACTCTGTAGGACTGAACATGGGTAGTTACTCTGTCGGACTGAACATGGGTAGTTACTCTGTGATACTCTGTAGGCTTGAACATGGGTAGATACTCTGTGGGACTGAACATGGGTAGATACTCTGTAGGACTGAACATGGGTAGATACTCTGTGGGACTGAATATGGGTAGATACTCTGTAGGACTGAACATGGGTAGATACTAAGTGGGACTGAACATGGGTAGTTGCTCTGTGATACTCTGTAGGACTGAACATGGGTAGTTACTCTGTCGGACTGAACATGGGTAGTTGCTCTGTGATACTCTGAAGGACTGAACATGGGTAGTTACTCTGTGATACTCTGTAGGATTGAACATGGGTAGATACTCTGTGGGACTGAACATGGGTAGATACTCTGTAGGACTGAACATGGGTAGATACTCTGTTGGACTGAACAAGGGGTAGATACTCTGTGGGACTGAACATGGGTAGATACTCTGTAGGACTGAACATGGGTAGATACTCTGTGGGACTGAACATGGGTAGATACTCTTGGACTGAACATGGGTAGTTAATATGTGATACTCTATAGGACTGAAGATGGGTAGTTACTCTATAGGACTAAACATGGGTAGATACTGTGTGGGACTGAACATGGGTAGATACTCTATGGGACTGAATATGGGTAGTTTCTCTGTGATACTCTGTAGGACTGAACATGGGCAGATACTCTGTAGGACGAAACATGGGTAGATACTCTGTGGGACTGAACATGGGTAGATACTCTGTAGGACTGAAAATGGGTAGATACTCTGTGGGACTGAACATGGGTAGATACTCTGGGACTGAACATGGGTAGTTACTATGTGATACTCTATAGGACTGAACATGGGTAGTTACTCAATAGGACTGAACATGGGTAGATACTCTGTGGGACTCTGTGGGACTGAACATGGGTAGTTACTCTGTGATACTCTGTAGGACTGAACATGGGTAGTTACTCTGTGATACTCTGTAGGACTGAACATGGGCAGTTACTCTGTGATACACTGTTGGACTGAACATGGGTAGATACCCTGTGATGCTCTGTAGGGCTGAACATGGGTAGTCACTCTGTCGGACTGAACATGGGTAGTTACTCTGTAGGACTGAACATGGGTAGTTACTCTGTGATACTCTGTAGGACTGAACATGGGCAGTTACTCTGTTATACACTCTTGGACTGAACATGGGTAGATACTCTGTGATGCTCTGTAGGGCTGAACATGGGTAGTTACTCTGTCGGACTGAACATGGGTTGTTACTCTGTAGGACTGAACATGGGTAGTTACTCTGTCGGACAGAACATGGGTAGTTACTCTGTGATACTCTGTAGGACTGAACATGGGTAGATACTCTGTGATACTCTGTAGGACTGAACATGGGTAGTTACTCTGTCGGACTGAACATGGGTAGTTGCTCTGTGATACTCTGTAGGACTGAACATGGGTAGTTACTCTGTCGGACTGAACATGGGTAGTTGCTCTGTGATACTCTGAAGGACTGAACATGGGTAGTTATTCTGTGATACTCTGTAGGATTGAACATGGGTAGATACTCTGTGGGACTGAACATGGGTAGATACTCTGTAGGACTGAACATGGGTAGATACTCTGTTGGACTGAACATGGGTAGATACTCTGTGGGACTGAACATGGGTAGATACTCTGTGATACTCTGTAGGACTGAACATGGGTAGATACTCTGTGATACTCTGTAGGACTGAACATGGGTAGTTACTCTGTCGGACTGAACATGGGTAGTTGCTCTGTGATACTCTGTAGGACTGAACATGGGTAGTTACTCTGTCGGACTGAACATGGGTAGTTACTCTGTGATACTCTGTAGGCTTGAACATGGGTAGATACTCTGTGGGACTGAACATGGGTAGATACTCTGTAGGACTGAACATGGGTAGATACTCTGTGGGACTGAATATGGGTAGATACTCTGTAGGACTGAACATGGGTAGATACTAAGTGGGACTGAACATGGGTAGTTGCTCTGTGATACTCTGTAGGACTGAACATGGGTAGTTACTCTGTCGGACTGAACATGGGTAGTTGCTCTGTGATACTCTGAAGGACTGAACATGGGTAGTTACTCTGTGATACTCTGTAGGATTGAACATGGGTAGATACTCTGTGGGACTGAACATGGGTAGATACTCTGTAGGACTGAACATGGGTAGATACTCTGTTGGACTGAACATGGGTAGATACTCTGTGGGACTGAACATGGGTAGATACTCTGTAGGACTGAACATGGGTAGATACTCTGTGGGACTGAACATGGGTAGATACTCTTGGACTGAACATGGGTAGTTAATATGTGATACTCTATAGGACTGAAGATGGGTAGTTACTCTATAGGACTAAACATGGGTAGATACTGTGTGGGACTGAACATGGGTAGATACTCTATGGGACTGAATATGGGTAGTTTCTCTGTGATACTCTGTAGGACTGAACATGGGCAGATACTCTGTAGGACGAAACATGGGTAGATACTCTGTGGGACTGAACATGGGTAGATACTCTGTAGGACTGAAAATGGGTAGATACTCTGTGGGACTGAACATGGGTAGATACTCTGGGACTGAACATGGGTAGTTACTATGTGATACTCTATAGGACTGAACATGGGTAGTTACTCAATAGGACTGAACATGGGTAGATACTCTGTGGGACTCTGTGGGACTGAACATGGGTAGTTACTCTGTGATACTCTGTAGGACTGAACATGGGTAGTTACTCTGTGATACTCTGTAGGACTGAACATGGGCAGTTACTCTGTGATACACTGTTGGACTGAACATGGGTAGATACCCTGTGATGCTCTGTAGGGCTGAACATGGGTAGTCACTCTGTCGGACTGAACATGGGTAGTTACTCTGTAGGACTGAACATGGGTAGTTACTCTGTGATACTCTGTAGGACTGAACATGGGCAGTTACTCTGTTATACACTCTTGGACTGAACATGGGTAGATACTCTGTGATGCTCTGTAGGGCTGAACATGGGTAGTTACTCTGTCGGACTGAACATGGGTTGTTACTCTGTAGGACTGAACATGGGTAGTTACTCTGTCGGACAGAACATGGGTAGTTACTCTGTGATACTCTGTAGGACTGAACATGGGTAGATACTCTGTGATACTCTGTAGGACTGAACATGGGTAGTTACTCTGTCGGACTGAACATGGGTAGTTGCTCTGTGATACTCTGTAGGACTGAACATGGGTAGTTACTCTGTCGGACTGAACATGGGTAGTTGCTCTGTGATACTCTGAAGGACTGAACATGGGTAGTTATTCTGTGATACTCTGTAGGATTGAACATGGGTAGATACTCTGTGGGACTGAACATGGGTAGATACTCTGTAGGACTGAACATGGGTAGATACTCTGTTGGACTGAACATGGGTAGATACTCTGTGGGACTGAACATGGGTAGATACTCTGTAGGACTGAACATGGGTAGATACTCTGTGGGACTGAACATGGGTAGATACTCTTGGACTGAACATGGGTAGTTAATATGTGATACTCTATAGGACTGAAGATGGGTAGTTACTCTATAGGACTAAACATGGGTAGATACTGTGTGGGACTGAAAATGGGTAGATACTCTATGGGACTGAACATGGGTAGTTTCTCTGTGATACTCTGTAGGACTGAACATGGGTAGTTACTCTGTGATACTCTGTAGGACTGAACATGGGCAGTTACTCTGTGATACACTGTTGGACTGAACATGGGTAGATACTCTGTGATGCTATGTAGGGCTGAACATGGGTAGTTACTCTGTCGGACTGAACCTGGGTAGTTACTCTGTAGGACTGAACATGGGTAGTTACTCTGTCAGACTGAACATGGTAGATACTCTGTGATACTCTGTAGGACAGAACATGGGTAGTTACTCTGTGATACTCTGTAGGATTGAACATGGGTAGATACTCTGTGGGACTGAACATGGGTAGATACTCTGTAGGACTGAACATGGGTAGATACTCTGTTGGACTGAACATGGGTAGATACTCTGTGGGACTGAACATGGGTAGATACTCTGTAGGACTGAACATGGGTAGATACTCTGTGGGACTGAACATGGGTAGATACTCTTGGACTGAACATGGGTAGTTAATATGTGATACTCTATAGGACTGAAGATGGGTAGTTACTCTATAGGACTAAACATGGGTAGATACTGTGTGGGACTGAACATGGGTAGATACTCTATGGGACTGAATATGGGTAGTTTCTCTGTGATACTCTGTAGGACTGAACATGGGCAGATACTCTGTAGGACGAAACATGGGTAGATACTCTGTGGGACTGAACATGGGTAGATACTCTGTAGGACTGAAAATGGGTAGATACTCTGTGGGACTGAACATGGGTAGATACTCTGGGACTGAACATGGGTAGTTACTATGTGATACTCTATAGGACTGAACATGGGTAGTTACTCAATAGGACTGAACATGGGTAGATACTCTGTGGGACTCTGTGGGACTGAACATGGGTAGTTACTCTGTGATACTCTGTAGGACTGAACATGGGTAGTTACTCTGTGATACTCTGTAGGACTGAACATGGGCAGTTACTCTGTGATACACTGTTGGACTGAACATGGGTAGATACCCTGTGATGCTCTGTAGGGCTGAACATGGGTAGTCACTCTGTCGGACTGAACATGGGTAGTTACTCTGTAGCACTGAACATGGGTAGTTACTCTGTGATACTCTGTAGGACTGAACATGGGCAGTTACTCTGTTATACACTCTTGGACTGAACATGGGTAGATACTCTGTGATGCTCTGTAGGGCTGAACATGGGTAGTTACTCTGTCGGACTGAACATGGGTTGTTACTCTGTAGGACTGAACATGGGTAGTTACTCTGTCGGACAGAACATGGGTAGTTACTCTGTGATACTCTGTAGGACTGAACATGGGTAGATACTCTGTGATACTCTGTAGGACTGAACATGGGTAGTTACTCTGTCGGACTGAACATGGGTAGTTGCTCTGTGATACTCTGTAGGACTGAACATGGGTAGTTACTCTGTCGGACTGAACATGGGTAGTTGCTCTGTGATACTCTGAAGGACTGAACATGGGTAGTTATTCTGTGATACTCTGTAGGATTGAACATGGGTAGATACTCTGTGGGACTGAACATGGGTAGATACTCTGTAGGACTGAACATGGGTAGATACTCTGTTGGACTGAACATGGGTAGATACTCTGTGGGACTGAACATGGGTAGATACTCTGTAGGACTGAACATGGGTAGATACTCTGTGGGACTGAACATGGGTAGATACTCTTGGACTGAACATGGGTAGTTAATATGTGATACTCTATAGGACTGAAGATGGGTAGTTACTCTATAGGACTAAACATGGGTAGATACTGTGTGGGACTGAACATGGGTAGATACTCTATGGGACTGAACATGGGTAGTTTCTCTGTGATACTCTGTAGGACTGAACATGGGTAGTTACTCTGTGATACTCTGTAGGACTGAACATGGGCAGTTACTCTGTGATACACTGTTGGACTGAACATGGGTAGATACTCTGTGATGCTATGTAGGGCTGAACATGGGTAGTTACTCTGTCGGACTGAACCTGGGTAGTTACTCTGTAGGACTGAACATGGGTAGTTACTCTGTCGGACTGAACATGGTAGATACTCTGTGATACTCTGTAGGACAGAACATGGGTAGTTACTCTGTGATACTCTGTAGGACTGAACATGGGTAGTTACTCTGTGATACTCTGTAGGACTGAACAAGGGTAGGTGCTCTGTGATACTCTGTAGGACTGAACATGGGTAGATACTCTGTGATACCCTGTAGGACTGAACATGGGTAGTTACTCTGTCGGACTGAACATGGGTAGATACTCTGTGGGACTGAACATGGGTAGATACTCTTTGGGACTGAACATGGGTAGATCCTCTGTAGGACTGAACATGTGTAGTTACTCTGTGATGCTCTGTAGGACTGAACATGGGTTGATACTCTGTGGGAATGAACATGGGTAGTTGATCTGCAGGACTGAACATGGGTAGTTACTGTGTGATACTCTGTAGGACTGAACATGGGTAGATACTCTGTGATACTCTGTAGGACTGAACATGGGTAGTTACTCTGTGATACTCTGTAGGACTGAACATGGGTAGTTACTCTGTGATACTCTGTAGGACTGAACATGGGTTGTTACCATGTGAAATTCTGTAGGACTGAACATGGGTAGATACTCTGTGATACTCTGTAGGGCTGAACATGGGTCGTTACTCTGTGACCCTCTGTGTGACTGAACATGGGTAGATACTCTGTGACCCTCGTTGGGACTGAACATCGGTAGTTACTCTGTGATACTCTGTGGGACTGAACATGGGTAGATACTCTGTGACACTGTGGGACTGAACATGGGTAGTTCATCTGTAGGACTGAACATGGGTAGTAACTCTGTGATACTCTGTCGAACTGAACATGGGTAGTTACTCTGTGATACTCTGTAGGCCTGAACATGGGTAGTTACTCTGTGATACTCTGTAGGACTGAACATGGGTAGATACTCTGTGATACTCTGTAGGACTGAAATGGGTAGTTACTCTATAGCACTGGACATGGCTAGTTACTCTGTAGGACTGAACATGGGTAGTTACTCTGTGATACTCTGTAGGTCTGAACATGGGTAGTTACTCTGTAGGACTGAACATGGGTAGTTCCTCTGTGATACTCTGTAGGTCTGAACATGGGTAGTTACTCTGTTTTACTCTGTAGGACTGAAAATGGGTAGTTACTCTGTGATACTCTGTAAGACTGAACATGGGTAGTTATTCTGTAGGACTAAATATGGGTAGTTACTCTGTATGACTGAACATGGGTAGTTACTCTGTAGGACTGAACATGGGTAGTTACTCTGTGACACTCTGTAGGACTGAACATGGGTAGGTGGTCTGTAGGACTGAACATGGGTAGATACTCGGTGATACTGAACATGGGTAGATACTCTGTGGGACTAAACATGGGTAGATACTCTGTGGGACTGAACATGGGTAGATAATCTGTGGGACTGAACATTGGTAGGTACTCTATAGGACTGATCATGTGTAACGGATGTGAAACGGCTAGCTTAGTTAGCGTGGGCGCTAAATAGCGTTTCAATCAGTGACGTCACTTGCTCTGAGACCTTGAAGTAGTAGTTCCCCTTGCTCTCCAAGGGCCGCGGCTTTTGTGGAGCAATGGGTAACGATGCTTCGAGGGTGACTGTTGATGTGTGCAGAAGGTCCCTAGTTCGCGCCCGGCTATGGGCGAGGGGACGGTCTAAATTTGTACTGTTACATTGGTGCCGTGACCCGGATTACTGGTTGCTGCGGAAAAAGGAGGAAGGTCAAAAGGGGGGTGAGTGTAACGGATGTGAAACGGCTAGCTTAGTTAGCGTGGGCGCTAAATAGCGTTTCAATCAGTGACGTCACTTGCTCTGAGACCTTGAAGTAGTAGTTCCCCTTGCTCTCCAAGGGCCGCGGCTTTTGTGGAGCGATGGGTAACGATGCTTCGAGGGTGACTGTTGATGTGTGCAGAAGGTCCCTAGTTCGCGCCCGGCTATGGGCGAGGGGACGGTCTAAATTTGTACTGTTACATTGATGCTGTTGACCCGGATTACTGGTTGCTGCGGAAAAAGGAGGAAGGTCAAAAGGGGGGTGAGTGTAACGGATGTGAAACGGCTAGCTTAGTTAGCGTGGGCGCTAAATAGCGTTTCAATCAGTGACGTCACTTGCTCTGAGACCTTGAAGTAGTAGTTCCCCTTGCTCTGCAAGGGCCGCGGCTTTTGTGGAGCGATGGGTAACGATGCTTCGAGGGTGACTGTTGATGTGTGCAGAAGGTCCCTAGTTCGCGCCCGGCTATGGGCGAGGGGACGGTCTAAATTTGTACTGTTACACATGGGTAGATACTCTATAGGACTGAACATGGGTAGTTACTCTGTAGGACTGAACATGGGTATATACTCTGTGGTACTCTGTGGGACTGAACATGGGTAGATACTCTTTAGGACTGAACATGGGTAGATACTCTGTAGGACTGAACATGGGTATATACTCTGTGGTACTCTGTGGGACTGAACATGGGTAGATACTCTTTAGGACTGAACATGGGTAGATACTCTGTAGGACTGAACATGGGTAGATACTCTGTAGGACTGAACATGGGTAGTTACTCTGTGGGACTGAACATGGGTAGTTACTCTATGATACTCTCTAGGACTGAACATGGGTAGTTACTCTGTGATACTTTCTAGGACTGAACATGGATTTGGCAACTTCATATCATATGTTGACCTAACCTGTGTGTGTGTGTTGACGTAACCTGTGTGTCTTGACCTAACCTGTGTGTTTTGACCTAACCTGTGTGTTTTGACCTAACCTGTGTGTTTTGACCTAACCTGTGTGTTTTGACTTAACCTGTGTGTGTTGTCCTAACCTGTGTGTGTTTTGACCTGACCTGTGTGTTTTGACTTAACCTGTGTGTTTTGACTTAACCTGTATGTGTTTTTTCACCTGACCTGTGTGTGTTGAACTAACCTGTGTGTGTGTTGACCTAACCTGTGTGTGTATTGACCCAACCTCTGTGTTTTGACTTAACCTGTGTGTTTTGACTTAACCTGTGTGTCTTGACCTAACCTGTGTGTCTTGACCTAACCTATGTATGTTGTCCTAACCTGCGTGTGTTTTGACCTAACCTGTGTGTTTTGACTTAACCTGTGTGTTTTGACTTAACCTGTGTGTGTTGACCCAACCTGTGTATGTGTTGACCTGACCTGTGTGTTTGTTGACCTAACCTGTGTGTGTGTTGACCTAACCTGTGTGTGTGTTGACCTAACCTGTGTGTTTTGACCTAACCTGTGTGTTTTGACCTAACCTGTGTGTGTTGACCTAACCTGTGTGTTTTGACCTAACCTGTGTGTGTGTTGACCCAACCTGTCTGTGTGTGTTGACCCAACCTGTGTGTGTTGACCTGACCTGTGTGTGTGTTGACCAAACCTGTGTGTGTGTTGACCTAACCTGTGTGTTTTGACCTAACCTGTGTGTTTTGACCTAACCTGTGTGTGTTGACCTAACCTGTGTGTTTTGACCTAACCTGTGTGTGTTGACCTAACCTGTGTGTTTTGCCCTAACCTGTGTGTGTGTTGGCCCAACCTGTCTGTGTGTGTTGACCCAACCTGTGTGTGTGTTGACCTGACCTGTGTGTGTGTTGACCCAACCTGTCTGTGTGTGTTGACCCAACCTGTGTGTGTGTGTGTTGTCCCAACCTGTCTGTGTGTGTTGACCCAACCTGTGTGTGTGTTGACCTGACCTGTGTGTGTGTTGACCCAACCTGTCTGTGTGTGTTGACCCAACCTGTGTGTGTTGACCTGACCTGTGTGTGTGTTGACCTAACCAGTGTGTGTTGACCCAACCTGTGTGTGTTGACCTGACCTGTGTGTGTGTTGACCTAACCTGTGTGTGTGTTGTCCTAACCTGTGTGTGTGTTGACCTAACCTGTGTGTGTGTTGACCTAACCTGTGTGTGTGTTGACCTAACCTGTGTGTGTGTTGACCTAACCTGTGTGTGTGTTGACCTAACCTGTGTGTGTGTTGTCCTAACCAGTGTGTTTTGACCTAACCTGTGTGTTTTGACCTAACCTGTGTGTTTTGACCTAACCTGTGTGTTTTGACCTAACCTGTGTGTGTTGACCTAACCTGTGTGTGTGTTGACCTAACCTGTGTGTTTTGACCTAACCTGTGTGTGTGTTGACCCAACCTGTGTGTGTGTTGACCTGACCTGTGTGTGTGTTGACCCAACCTGTCTGTGTGTGTTGACCCAACCTGTGTGTGTGTTGACCTGACTTGTCTTTGTGTGTTGACCTAACCTGTGTGTGCGTTGACCTAACCTGTGTGTTTTGACCTAACCTGTGTGTGCGTTGGCCTAACCTGTGTGTTTTGACCTAACCTGTGTGTTTTGACCTAACCTGTGTGTGCGTTGACCTAACCTGTGTGTTTTGACCTAACCTGTGTGTATTGACCCAACCTGTGTGTGCGTTGACCTAACCTGTGTGTTTTGACCTAACCTGTGTGTTTTGACCTAACCTGTGTGTATTGACCCAACCTGTGTGTGCGTTGACCTAACCTGTGTGTTTTGACCTAACCTGTGTGTGTTGACCTAACCAGTGTGTTTTTGACCTAACCTATGTGTTTTGACCTAACCTGTGTGTTTTGACCTAACCTGTGTGTTTTGACCTAACCTGTGTGTTTTGACTTAACCTGTGTGTCTTGACCTAACCTGTGTGTCTTGACCTAACCTGTGTGTGTTGTCCTAACCTGTGTGTGTTTTGACCTAACCTGTGTGTTTTGACTTAACCTGTGTGTTTTGACTTAACCTGTGTGTGTTGTCCTAACCTGTGTGTGTGTTGACCCAACCTGTGTGTGTTGATCTGACCTGTGTGTGTGTTGACCTAACCTGTGTGTGTGTTGACCTAACCTGTGTGTGTGTTGACCTAACCTGTGTGTTTTGACCTAACCTGTGTGTTTTGACCTAACCTGTGTGTGTTGACCTAACCTGTGTGTTTTGACCTAACCTGTGTGTGTGTTGACCCAACCTGTGTGTGTGTTGACCCAACCTGTCTGTGTGTGTTGACCCAACCTGTGTGTGTGTTGACCTGACCTGTCTTTGTGTGTTGACCTAACCTGTGTGTGCGTTGACCTAACCTGTGTGTTTTGACCTAACCTGTGTGTGCGTTGGCCTAACCTGTGTGTGCGTTGACCTAACCTGTGTGTTTTGACCTAACCTGTGTGTTTTGACCTAACCTGTGTGTGCGTTGACCTAACCTGTGTGTTTTGACCTAACCTGTGTGTATTGACCCAACCTGTGTGTGCGTTGACCTAACCTGTGTGTTTTGACCTAACCTGTGTGTGCGTTGACCTAACCTGTGTGTTTTGACCTAACCTGTGTGTTTTGACCTAACCTGTGTGTGTTGACCTAACCTGTGTGTGTTTTGACCTAACCTGTGTGTTTTGACCTAACCTGTGTGTTTTGACCTAACCTGTGTGTTTTGACCTAACCTGTGTGTTTTGACCTAACCTGTGTGTGTGTTGACCTAACCTGTGTGTGTTGACCTAACCTGTGTGTTTTGACCTAACCTGTGTGTGTTGACCTAACCTGTGTGTTTTGACCTAACCTGTGTGTTTTGACCTAACCTGTGTTTCTCTTTCCCCAGGTGAGCCAGAGTTTAAGTACATCGGAAACATGCACGGCAACGAGGCGGTAGGACGGGAACTCATCGTCTACCTGGCTCAGTACCTCTGTAACCAGTACCAACAGGTAACATAACCTGGCTGTACCTCTGTAACCAATACCAACAGGTAATATAACCTGGCTCAGTACCTCTGTAACCAATACCAACAGGTAATATAACCTGGCTGTACCTCTGTAACCAATACCAACAGGTAATATAACCTGGCTCAGTACCTCTGTAACCAGTACCAACAGGTAACATAACCTGGCTGTACCTCTGTAACCAATACCAACAGGTAATATAACCTGGCTCAGTACCTCTGTAACCAATACCAACAGGTAATATAACCTGGCTCAGTACCTCTGTAACCAATACCAACAGGTAATATAACCTGGCTCAGTACCTCTGTAACCAATACCAACAGGTAATATAACCTGGCTCAGTACCTCTGTTACCAACAGGTAATATAACCTGGCTCAGTACCTCTGTAACCAATACCAACAGGTAACATAACCTGGCTGTACCTCTGTAACCAATACCAACAGGTAATATAACCTGGCTCAGTACCTCTGTAACCAATACCAACAGGTAATATAACCTGGCTCAGTACCTCTGTAACCAATACCAACAGGTAATATAACCTGGCTCAGTACCTCTGTAACCAATACCAACAGGTAATATAACCTGGCTCAGTACCTCTGTAACCAATACCAACAGGTAATATAACCTGGCTCAGTACCTCTGTAACCAATACCAACAGGTAACATAACCTGGCTCAGTACCTCTGTAACCAATACCAACAGGTAATATAACCTGGCTGTACCTCTGTAACCAATACCAACAGGTAATATAACCTGGCTCAGTACCTCTGTAACCAATACCAACAGGTAACATAACCTGGCTGTACCTCTGTTACCAACAGGTAATATAACCTGGCTCAGTACCTCTGTAACCAATACCAACAGGTAATATAACCTGGCTCAGTACCTCTGTAACCAATACCAACAGGTAATATAACCTGGCTCAGTACCTCTGTAACCAATACCAACAGGTAATATAACCTGGCTCAGTACCTCTGTAACCAATACCAACAGGTAATATAACCTGGCTCAGTACCTCTGTAACCAATACCAACAGGTAATATAACCTGGCTCAGTACCTCTGTAACCAATACCAACAGGTAACATAACCTGGCTCAGTACCTCTGTAACCAATACCAACAGGTAACATAACCTGGCTCAGTACCTCTGTAACCAATACCAACAGGTAACATAACCTGTCTGTACCTCTGTTACCAACAGGTAATATAACCTGGCTCAGTACCTCTGTAACCAATACCAACAGGTAACATAACCTGGCTGTACCTCTGTTACCAACAGGTAATATAACCTGTCTCTGTACCTCTGTTACCAACAGGTAATATGACCTGTCTCAGTACCTCTGTAACCAATACCAACAGGTAATATAACCTGTCTCAGTACCTCTGTAACCAATACCAACAGGTAACATAACCTGTCTGTACCTCTGTTACCAACAGGTAATATAACCTGGCTCAGTACCTCTGTAACCAATACCAACAGGTAATATAACCTGGCTGTACCTCTGTAACCAATACCAACAGGTAATATAACCTGGCTGTACCTCTGTAACCAATACCAACAGGTAATATAACCTGGCTCAGTACCTCTGTAACCAATACCAACAGGTAACATAACCTGGCTGTACCTCTGTTACCAACAGGTAATATAACCTGTCTCAGTACCTCTGTTACCAACAGGTAATATAACCTGTCTCAGTACCTCTGTTACCAACAGGTAATATAACCTGTCTCAGTACCTCTGTTACCAACAGGTAATATAACCTGTCTCTGTACCTCTGTTACCAACAGGTAATATAACCTGTCTCTGTACCTCTGTTACCAACAGGTAATATAACCTGTCTCTGTACCTCTGTTACCAACAGGTAATATAACCTGTCTCAGTACCTCTGTAACCAATACCAACAGGTAATATAACCTGGCTCAGTACCTCTGTAACCAATACCAACAGGTAACATAACCTGGCTGTACCTCTGTTACCAACAGGTAATATAACCTGTCTCTGTACCTCTGTTACCAACAGGTAATATGACCTGGCTCAGTACCTCTGTAACCAATACCAACAGGTAACATAACCTGGCTGTACCTCTGTTACCAACAGGTAATATAACCTGTCTCTGTACCTCTGTTACCAACAGGTAATATAACCTGTCTCAGTACCTCTGTAACCAATACCAACAGGTAACATAACCTGGCTGTACCTCTGTTACCAAACAGGAACATAACCTGTCTCAGTACCTCTGTTACCAACAGGTAATATAACCTGTCTCAGTACCTCTGTTACCAACAGGTAATATAACCTGTCTCAGTACCTCTGTTACCAACAGGTAATAAAACCTGTCTGTACCTCTGTTACCAACAGGTAATATAACCTGTAGTTTGGATCCAACTAAACGATCACAGAGTTAATATGTTGTTGTGTCATCACAGGGCAACTAAACGATCACAGAGTTAATATGTTGTTGTGTTGTATCAGTGCAACTAAACGATCACAGAGTTAATATGTTGTTATGTTGTAACAGAGCAACTAAACGATCACAGAGTTAATATGTTGTTGTGTTGTAACAGAGCAACTAAACGATCACAGAGTTAAGATGTTGTTGTGTTGTAACAGAGCAACTAAACGATCACAGAGTTAATATGTTGTTGTGTTATCAAAGGGCAACTAAACGATCACAGAGTTAATATGTTGTTGTGTTATCACAGGGCAACTAAACAATCACAGAGTTAATATGTTGTTGTGTTATCACAGGGCAACTAAACAATCACAGAGTTAATATGTTGTTGTGTTGTATCAGTGCAACTAAACGATCACAGAGTTAAAATGTTGTTGTGTTGTATCAGTGCAACTAAACGATCACAGAGTTAATATGTTGTTGTGTTGTATCAGTGCTACTAAACGATCACAGAGTTAATATGTTGTTGTGTTGTATCAGTGCAACTAAACGATCACAGAGTTAATATGTTGTTATGTTGTAACAGAGCAACTAAACGATCACAGAGTTAATATGTTGTTGTGTTGTAACAGAGCAACTAAACGATCACAGAGTTAAGATGTTGTTGTGTTGTAACAGAGCAACTAAACGATCACAGAGTTAATATGTTGTTGTTTTATCACAGGGCAACTAAACGATCACAGAGTTAATATGTTGTTGTTTTATCACAGGGCAACCAAACGATCACAGAGTTAATATGTTGTTGTGTTGTATCAGTGCAACTAAACGATCACAGAGTTAATATGTTGTTGTGTTGTATCAGTGCTACTAAACGATCACAGAGTTAAAATGTTGTTGTGTTGTATCAGTGCAACTAAACGATCACAGAGTTAATATGTTGTTGTGTTGTATCAGTGCTACTAAACGATCACAGAGTTAATATGTTGTTATGATCTAACAGAGCAACTAAACGATCACAGACTTAAAATGTTGTTGTGTTGTAACAGAGCAACTAAACGATCACAGAGTTAATATGTTGTTGTGTTATCACAGGGCAACTAAACAATCACAGAGTTAATATGTTGTTGTGTTATCACAGGGCAACTAAACAATCACAGAGTTAATATGTTGTTGTGTTATCACAGGGCAACTAAACAATCACAGAGTTAATATGTTGTTGTGTTGTATCAGTGCAACTAAACGATCACAGATTTAACATGTTGTTGTTTTGTAACAGAGCAACTAAACGATCACAGAGTTAATATGTTGTTGTGTTGTAACAGAGCAACTAAACGATCACAGAGTTAATATGTTGTTGTGTTGTAACAGAGCAACTAAACGATCACAGAGTTAATATGTTGTTGTGTTATCACAGGGCAACTAAACAATCACAGAGTTAATATGTTGTTGTGTTGTATCAGTGCAACTAAACGATCACAGAGTTAATATGTTGTTGTGTTGTATCAGTGCAACTAAACGATCACAGAGTTAATATGTTGTTGTGTTATCACAGGGCAACTAAACGATCACAGAGTTAATATGTTGTTGTGTTGTATCAGTGCTACTAAACGATCACAGAGTTAAAATGTTGTTGTGTTGTATCAGTGCAACTAAACGATCACAGAGTTAATATGTTGTTGTGTTGTATCAGTGCTACTAAACGATCACAGAGTTAATATGTTGTTATGATCTAACAGAGCAACTAAACGATCACAGAGTTAAAATGTTGTTGTGTTGTAACAGAGCAACTAAACGATCACAGAGTTAATGTGTTGTTGTGTTGTATCAGTATAACCAAACGATCACGGAGTTAATATGTTGTTGTTTTATCACAGGGCAACGAGTCTATCACAAAGTTAATATGTTGTTGTGTTGTATCAGTGCAACTAAACGATCACAGATTTAACATGTTGTTGTTTTGTAACAGAGCAACTAAACGATCACAGAGTTAATATGTTGTTGTGTTGTAACAGAGCAACTAAACGATCACAGAGTTAATATGTTGTTGTGTTATCACAGGGCAACTAAACAATCACAGAGTTAATATGTTGTTGTGTTATCACAGGGCAACTAAACAATCACAGAGTTAATATGTTGTTGTGTTGTATCAGTGCAACTAAACGATCACAGAGTTAATATGTTGTTGTGTTATCACAGGGCAACTAAACGATCACAGAGTTAATATGTTGTTGTGTTGTATCAGAGCAACTAAACGATCACTGAGTTAATGTGTTGTTGTGTTGTATCAGTGCAACTAAACGATCACAGAGTTAATATGTTGTTGTGTTGTAACAGAGCAACTAAACGATCACAGAGTTAATATGTTGTTGTGTTATCACAGGGCAACTAAACGATCACAGAGTTAATATGTTGTTGTGTTGTATCAGAGCAACTAAACGATCACTGAGTTAATATGTTGTTGTTTTGTAACAGGGAACTAAACGATCACAGAGTTAATATGTTGTTGTGTTGTATCAGAGCAACTTAACGATCACAGAGTTAATATGCTGTTGTGTTTTCACAGGGCAACGAGTCGATCACAGAGTTAATATGTTGTTGTGTTATCACAGGGCAACGAGTCGATCATCGATCTGATCCACACCACACGTATCCACCTGATGCCCTCCATGAACCCTGATGGCTTTGAGAAGGCTGCCTCCCAGGTAACACACACACCACAACTAACACACACACCACAACTAACACACACACCACAACTAACACACACATCACAACTAACACACACACCACAACTAACACACACATCACAACTAACACACACACCACAACTAACACACACACCACAACTAACACACACACCACAACTAACACACACATCACAACTAACACACACATCACAACTAACACACACATCACAACTAACACACACATCACAACTAACACACACACAGACTGGTTCATGGGACCAGGTAACATTTCTCCTCCCTCTGTGTGTCAGTCGGGGGAGCTGAAAGATTGGTTCGTAGGTCGTAGTAACGCCCAGGGGGTTGACCTGAACAGGAACTTCCCTGACCTGGACCGCATCGTCTACGGCAACGAGAAGGAGGGCGGAGCCAACAACCACCTGCTCAACAACATGAAGAAGGCCGTGGACGAAAATACCAAGGTAACACACCTGTCTGTCTGTCTGTCTGTCTGTCTGTCTGGTAACACACCTGTCTGTCTGTCTGTCTGTCTGTCTGTCTGTCTGGTAACACACCTGTCTGTCTGTCTGTCTGTCTGTCTGTCTGTCTGTCTGGTAACACACCTGTCTGTCTGTCTGTCTGGTAACACACCTGTCTGTCTGTCTGTCTGTCTGTCTGTCTGTCTGTCTGTCTGTCTGTCTGTCTGTCTGTCTGTCTGTGTCTGTGTTGTCTCCAGCTGGCTCCAGAGACCAAGGCAGTGATCCTGTCTGTCTGTGTTGTCTCCAGCTGGCTCCAGAGACCAAGGCAGTGATCCTGTCTGTCTGTGTTGTCTCCAGCTGACTCCAGAGACCAAGGCAGTGATCCTGTCTGTCTGTGTTGTCTCCAGCTGGCTCCAGAGACCTAGTCAGTGATCCTGTCTGTCTGTGTTGTCTCCAGCTGGCTCCAGAGACCAAGGCAGTGATCCTGTCTGTCTGTGTCTGTGTTGTCTCCAGGCTGCTCCAGAGACCAAGGCAGTGATCCTGTCTGTCTGTGTTGTCTCCAGCTGGCTCCAGAGACCAAGGCAGTGATCCTGTCTGTCTGTGTCTGTGTTGTCTCCAGCTAGCTCCAGAGACCAAGGCAGTGATCCTGTCTGTCTGTGTCTTTGTTGTCTCCAGCTAGCTCCAGAGACCAAGGCAGTGATCCTGTCTGTCTGTGTCTGTGTTGTCTCCAGCTGGCTCCAGAGACCAAGGCAGTGACCCTGTCTGTCTGTGTCTGTGTTGTCTCTAGCTAGCTCCAGAGACCAAGGCAGTGATCCTGTCTGTCTGTGTCTGTGTTGTCTCCAGCTGGCTCCAGAGACCAAGGCAGTGATCCTGTCTGTCTGTGTTGTCTCCAGCTGGCTCCAGAGACCAAGGCAGTGATCCTGTCTGTCTGTGTCTGTGTTGTCTCCAGCTGGCTCCAGAGACCAAGGCAGTGATCCTGTCTGTCTGTGTCTGTGTTGTCTCTATCTGGCTCCAGAGACCAAGGCAGTGATCCTGTCTGTCTGTGTCTGTGTTGTCTCTAGCTAGCTCCAGAGACCAAGGCAGTGATCCTGTCTGTCTGTGTCTGTGTTGTCTCCAGCTGGCTCCAGAGACCAAGGCAGTGATCCTGTCTGTCTGTGTTGTCTCCAGCTGGCTCCAGAGACCAAGGCAGTGATCCTGTCTGTCTGTGTCTGTGTTGTCTCCAGCTGGCTCCAGAGACCAAGGCAGTGATCCTGTCTGTCTGTGTTGTCTCCAGCTGGCTCCAGAGACCAAGGCAGTGATCCTGTCTGTCTGTGTCTGTGTTGTCTCCAGCTGGCTCCAGAGACCAAGGCAGTGATCCTGTCTGTCTGTGTTGTCTCCAGCTGACTCCAGAGACCAAGGCAGTGATCCTGTCTGTCTGTGTTGTCTCCAGCTGGCTCCAGAGACCTAGTCAGTGATCCTGTCTGTCTGTGTTGTCTCCAGCTGGCTCCAGAGACCAAGGCAGTGATCCTGTCTGTCTGTGTCTGTGTTGTCTCCAGGCTGCTCCAGAGACCAAGGCAGTGATCCTGTCTGTCTGTGTTGTCTCCAGCTGGCTCCAGAGACCAAGGCAGTGATCCTGTCTGTCTGTGTCTGTGTTGTCTCCAGCTAGCTCCAGAGACCAAGGCAGTGATCCTGTCTGTCTGTGTCTTTGTTGTCTCCAGCTAGCTCCAGAGACCAAGGCAGTGATCCTGTCTGTCTGTGTCTGTGTTGTCTCCAGCTGGCTCCAGAGACCAAGGCAGTGACCCTGTCTGTCTGTGTCTGTGTTGTCTCTAGCTAGCTCCAGAGACCAAGGCAGTGATCCTGTCTGTCTGTGTCTGTGTTGTCTCCAGCTGGCTCCAGAGACCAAGGCAGTGATCCTGTCTGTCTGTGTTGTCTCCAGCTGGCTCCAGAGACCAAGGCAGTGATCCTGTCTGTCTGTGTCTGTGTTGTCTCCAGCTGGCTCCAGAGACCAAGGCAGTGATCCTGTCTGTCTGTGTCTGTGTTGTCTCTAGCTGGCTCCAGAGACCAAGGCAGTGATCCTGTCTGTCTGTGTCTGTGTTGTCTCTAGCTAGCTCCAGAGACCAAGGCAGTGATCCTGTCTGTCTGTGTCTGTGTTGTCTCCAGCTGGCTCCAGAGACCAAGGCAGTGATCCTGTCTGTCTGTGTTGTCTCCAGCTGGCTCCAGAGACCAAGGCAGTGATCCTGTCTGTCTGTGTCTGTGTTGTCTCCAGCTGGCTCCAGAGACCAAGGCAGTGATCCTGTCTGTCTGTGTCTGTGTTGTCTCCAGCTGGCTCCAGAGACCAAGGCAGTGATCAGGTGGATAATGGAGATTCCATTCGTCCTCTCAGCTAATCTGCATGGAGGAGATGTGGTGGCCAACTACCCCTACGACGAGACACGCAGCGGTAACCACGCTACACACACACCACGCTACACACACACCACGCTACACACACACCACGCTACACACACACCACGCTACACACACACCATGCTACAAACACACCACGCTACACACACACCACGCTACACACACACCACGCTACACACACACCACGCTACACACACACCACGCTACACTGCACCACGCTACACACACCACGCTACACACCACGCTACACACACACACCACGCTACACACACACCACGCTACACACACACCACGCTACACACACACCATGCTACACACACACCATGCTACACACACACCACGCTACACACACACCATGCTACACACACACCACGCTACACACACACCATGCTACACACACCACGCTACACACCACGCTACACTGCAACACGCTACACACGCCACGCTACACACACACCACGCTACACTCACATCAAGCTACACACACACCACGCTACACACACCACGCTACACACACACCACGCTACACACACACCACGCTACACAGACACCACGCTACACACACACCACGCTACACACACACCACGCTACACAAACACGACGCTACACACACACCACGCTACACACACACCACGCTACACACACACCACGCTACACACACCACGCTACACAGACACCACGCTACACACACACCACACTACACACACACCACGCTACACACACACCACGCTACACACATAAACCACTGTGAACCAGACATCTCCTGCAGTGTAGAGTAGAGCATCATGGGTAATTTAAACCACTGTGAAACAGACATCTCCTACAGTGTAGAGTAGAGCATCATGGGATCATTTAAACCACTGTGAACTAGACCTCTCCTACAGTGTAGAGTAGAGCATCATGGGTAATTTAAACCACTGTGAACCAGACATCTCCTACAGTCTAGAGTAGAGCATCATGGGATCATTTAAACCACTGTGAACTAGACATCTCCTACAGTGTAGAGTAGAGCATCATGGGTAATTTAAACCACTGTGAACCAGACATGAAGCTGAGTAAATGACACAAAAATGTAATTTAAGAATGGGAAGCATAGAAATAACACACATATAACATATCTACCTCTTCTTAGACTTCATTTCAATGAGAATTTCAGATCTATAACTCATATTTCTATGTGAATTTTGTCAGGTCGCCCAAAAACGTTACATAATGCCACTGCTAATAAGTGCAAATAAGTTATCCCCCCCCCCTCATTCCCTCCCCCATTCCCTCTTTTCTCCATCCTCCCTCCTCCCCTCCCTCTCCCATCCTCCCTCCCTCCCACCTCCCTCCCTCCCTCCTCCCCTCCCTCTCCCATCCTCCCCTCCCTCTCCCATCCTCCCCTCCCTCTCCCATCCTCCCTCCCTCCATCCCCCCTCCCCTCCCTCTCTCCCTCCCTCCCACCTCCCTCCCTCCCTCCCTCCCTCTCCCATCCTCTCTACCTCTCCCTCCCAACTCCCTCCCTCCCTCCAGGTTCGACCCATGAGTACAGCGCCAGTCCTGATGACGTCACCTTTAAGTCTCTGGCGAAGTCCTACTCCCAGTTTAATCCTGTGATGTCAGACCCCCAGCGGGCTCCGTGCAGGAAGAACGACGATGATACCAGCTTCACCGACGGCATCACCAACGGAGGGGCCTGGTACAGCGTACCCGGAGGTAACACACAGACACTAGCTTCACCTACAGAGGGGCCTGGTACAGCGTACCCAGAGGTAACACACACACAGACACTAGCTTCACCTACAGAGGGGCCTGGTACAGCGTACCCAGAGGTAACACACAGACACTAGCTTCACCTACAGAGGGGCCTGGTACAGCGTACCCAGAGGTAACACACAGACACTAGCTTCACCTACAGAGGGGCCTGGTACAGCGTACCTAGAGGTAACACACAGACACTAGCTTCACCTACAGAGGGGCCTGGTACAGCGTACCCAGAGGTAACACACAGACACTAGCTTCACCTACAGAGGGGCCTGGTACAGCGTACCCAGAGGTAACACACAGACACTAGCTTCACCTACAGAGGGGCCTGGTACAGCGTACCCAGAGGTAACACACAGACACTAGCTTCACCTACAGAGGGGCCTGGTACAGCGTACCCAGAGGTAACACACAGACACTAGCTTCACCTACAGAGGGGCCTGGTACAGCGTACCCAGAGGTAACACACAGACACTAGCTTCACCTACAGAGGGGCCTGGTACAGCGTACCCAGAGGTAACACACAGACACTAGCTTCACCTACAGAGGGGCCTGGTACAGCGTACCCAGAGGTAACACACAGACAGACACTAGCTTCACCTACAGAGGGGCCTGGTACAGCGTACCCAGAGGTAACACACACACAGACACTAGCTTCACCTACAGAGGGGCCTGGTACAGCGTACCTAGAGGTAACACACAGACAGACACTAGCTTCACCTACAGAGGTGAGGTGACAGGGGAGGCAGAGCTGGGAAACAGACCCAGGTTAGGGGGGTATAACATGTTGACAGGGGAGGCAGAGCTGGGGAACAGACAGTTTTTTCAATATAATTATGATGGTTCAACTCATTCAAGGTGCTCTACGCAGAAATCGCTCCTCCATTTCCTTGTTGGTAATATTATAATAGTTTGTCTAATTTCAGTTTATGTGACTAAATAAACTAGTATAGTGGAGATAATCATTGTGCCATCTAACTCGCAGTGACATCTCTTTTCAAAACCAACAATACAACCAGTCGTGATGTTTTAATCTGTCAAACAAATCCCTTCAGAAACTAGTGTGGTGTTCTCAGTAGGTTACCTGTGTAGTCTCAGTAGGTTACCTGTGTAGTCTCAGTAGGTTACCTGTGTAGTCTCAGTAGGTTACCTGTGTAGTCTCAGTAGGTTACCTGTGTAGTCTCAGTAGGTTACCTGTGTAGTCTCAGTAGGTTACCTGTATAGTGTTGTAGTCTCAGTAGGTTACCTGTGTAGTCTCAGTAGGTTACCTGTGTAGTCTCAGTAGGTTACCTGTGTAGTCTCAGTAGGTTACCTGTGTAGTCTCAGTAGGTTACCTGTGTAGTGTAGTAGTCTCAGTAGGTTACCTGTGTAGTGTAGTGTTTTCAGTAGGTTACCTGTGTAGTCTCAATAGGTTACCTGTGTAGTTTCAGTAGGTTACCTGTGTAGTCTCAGTAGGTTACCTGTGTAGTGTAGTAGTCTCAGTAGGTTACCTGTGTAGTGTAGTAGTCTCAGTAGGTTACCTGTGTAGTGTAGTAGTCTCGGTAGGTTACCTGTGTAGTGTAGTGTTCTCAGTAGGTTACCTGTGTAGTCTCAGTAGGTTACCTGTGTAGTCTCAGTAGGTTACCTGTGTAGTGTTGTAGTCTCAGTAGGTTACCTGTGTAGTGTTGTAGTCTCAGTAGGTTACCTGAGTAGTCTCAGTAGGTTACCTGTGTAGTCTCACTAGGTTACCTGTGTAGTCTCAGTAGGTTACCTGTGTAGTCTCAGTAGGTTACCTGTGTAGTCTCAGTCGGTTACCTGTGTAGTGTTGTAGTCTCAGTAGGTTACCTGTGTAGTGTAGTAGTCTCAGTAGGTTACCTGTGTAGTCTCAGTAGGTTACCTGTGTAGTGTTGTAGTCTCAGTAGGTTACATGTGTAGTCTCAGTAGGTTACCTGTGTAGTCTCAGTAGGTTACCTGTGTAGTCTCAGTAGGTTACCTGTGTAGTCTCAATATGTTACCAGTGTAGTATCAGTAGGTTACCTGTATAGTGTTGTAGTCTCAGTAGGTTACCTGTGTAGTCTCAGTAGGTTACCTGTGTAGTCTCAGTAGGTTACCTGTGTAGTGTAGTAGTCTCAGTAGGTTACCTGTATAGTGTTGTAGTCTCAGTAGGTTACCTGTGTAGTGTTGTAGTCTCAGTAGGTTACCTGTGTAGTTTTGTAGTCTCAGTAGGTTACCTATAGTCTCAGTAGGTTACATGTGTAGTCTCAGTAGGTTACCTGTGTAGTGTTGTAGTCTCAGTTGGTTACCTGTGTAGTGATGTAGTCTCAGTAGGTTACCTGTATAGTGTTGTAGTCTCAGTAGGTTACCTGTGTAGTCTCAGTAGGTTACCTGTGTAGTGTTGTAGTCTCAGTAGGTTACCTGTGTAGTATCAGTAGGTTACCTGTATAGTCTCAGTAGGTTACATGTGTAGTCTCAGTAGGTTACCTGTGTAGTGATGTAGTCTCAGTAGGTTACCTGTATAGTGTTGTAGTCTCAGTAGGTTACCTGTGTAGTCTCAGTAGGTTACCTGTGTAGTCTCAGTAGGTTACCTGTGTAGTGTAGTAGTCTCAGTAGGTTACCTGTGTAGTCTCAGTAGGTTACCTGTGTAGTGTAGTAGTCTCAGTAGGTTACCTGTGTAGTCTCAGTAGGTTACCTGTGTAGTGTTGTAGTCTCAGTAGGTTACCTGTGTAGTATCAGTAGGTCACCTGTGTAGTCTCAGTCGGTTACCTGTGTAGTCTCAGTAGGTTACCTGTGTAGTCTCAGTAGGTTACCTGTGTAGTCTCAGTAGGTTACCTGTGTAGTGTAGTAGTCTCAGTAGGTTACCTGTGTAGTGTGATGTTCTCAGTAGGTTACCTGAGTAGTCTCAGTAGGTTACCTGTGTAGTCTCAGTAGGTTACCTGTGTAGTGTAGTAGTCTCAGTAGGTTACCTGTGTAGTGTGATGTTCTCAGTGGGTTACCTGAGTAGTCTCAGTAGGTTACCTGTGTAGTGTAGTAGTCTCAGTAGGTTACCTGTGTAGTGTGATGTTCTCAGTAGGTTACCTGTGTAGCCTCAGTAGGTTACCTGTGTACTCTCAGTAGGTTACCTGTGTAGTGTTGTAGTCTCAGTAGGTTACCTGTGGAGTTTCAGTAGGTTACCTGTGTAGTGTTGTAGTCTCCGTAGGTTACCTGTGTAGTCTCAGTAGGTTACCTGTGTAGTCTCAGTAGGTTACCTGTGTAGTCTCAGTAGGTTACCTGTGTAGTCTCAGTAGATCACATGTGTAGTCTCAGTAGGTTACCTGTGTAGTCTCAGTAGGTTACCTGTGTAGTGTGGTGTTCTCAGTTGGCTGCACTACTTAATGCAGCTGGTGGCCACACCAGATACTGACTGTTACTTTTAATATTGACCCCCCCTTTGTTCAGGGACACATTATTCCATTTCTGTTAGTCACATGTCTGTGGAACTTGTTCAGTTTATGTCTCAGTTGATGAATCTTATTGTATACTAATATTTACACATGTTAAGTTTGCTGAATTTATCCCTCCCTCCCTCCCTCCCTCTCTCCCTCCCTCCCTCCCTCCCTCCCTCCCTCCCTCCCTCCCTCCCTCCCTCCCTCCCTCCCTCCCTCCCTCCCTCTCCCCAGGCATGCAGGATTTTAACTACCTGAGCAGTAACTGTTTTGAGATAACTCTGGAGCTGAGCTGTGACAAGTTTCCTGCTGAAGACACACTGAAGACTTATTGGGAGGAGAACCGCAACTCACTGGTCAACTACATAGAACAGGTACACACACACACACACCTACACACACACCTACACACACACCTACACACACACCTACACAGGGGGACTGTGACTGAGGGGGACTGTGACTGAGGGGGAGACTGAAGGAGCTCGGGAAAGCGAGGGAGAGAGTAGAGAAAGACTGATTGGTAACAAGATTGTGTGTGTGTGTGTGTGTGTGTGTGTGTGTGTGTGTGTGTGTGTGTGTGTGTGTGTGTGTGTGTGCGTGCGTGCGTGCGTGCGTGCGTGCGTGCGTGCAGGTGCATCGTGGTGTGAAGGGCTTTGTGCGTGACCTTCAGGGTGGAGCCATCTTTAACGCCTCCATCTCAGTGGAGGGCATCGACCATGACATCACTACAGGTACAACCAATCCCAGCCCTCCTCTCAGCCAACCCTAATGGTGATGAGTTACTGTGAAGTATAGTGTTGATTGGAGAAAACATGCTTATTATTATTATCATATTGATAATTGGTTATTGATTATTATCATATTGATTAGAGTTGATTGATTATTATCATATTGATTAGAGTTGATTGATTATTATCATATTGATAATTGGTGATTGATTATTATCATATTGATTAGAGTTGATTGATTATTATCATATTGATTAGAGTTTATTGATTATTATCATATTGATTAGAGTTTATTGATTATTATCATATTGATTAGAGTTGATTGATTATTATCATATTGATAAGAGTTTATTGATTATTATCATATTGATTAGAGTTTATTGATTATTATCATATTGATAAATTGCTATTGAATATTATGATATTGATCATAGTTAAGGACGGACTGTGATAATGTTATTGATAATTGAGTATTGATTATTAATGTGTATTGATTACTAATGTACTTTCTTATTGTAGCTAAGTACAGTGATATTGATGATTGATTATTGATTGTGTATTGATAACAGCTAAGGACGGAGACTACTGGCGTCTCCTGGCAGCAGGGAACTACAAGGTATCTGCCTATGCTCCAGGTTACTTGACTGTCATCAAGAAGGTGGCTGTCCCCTACAGTCCTGCTATTAGGGTAAGAACCATGAAACCATGACAACAACACCCAGTAATACCATGACAACAACAACCCATAATAACATGACAACCATAATAACATGACAACAGCTATGTTCAGTAGTAGTTACCATGATAACAGTATGTTCAGTAGTAGTTAACATGATAACAGTATGTTCAGTAGTAGTTACCATGACAATAACATGTTCAGTAGTAGTTAACATGACAATAACATGTTCAGTAGTAGTTAACATGACAATAGTATGTTCAGTAGTAGTTACCTTGACAACAGCTAGGTTTATTATTAGTTCACATGACAACAATATGCTCAGTAGTAGTTAACATGACAACAGTATGTTCAGTAGTAGTTACCATGACAACAGTATGTTCAGTAGTAGTTAACATGACAACAGTATGTTCAGTAGTAGTTACCATGACAACAAAATGTTCAGTAGTAGTTAACATGACAATAGTATGTTCAGTAGTAGTTACCTTGACAACAGCTAGGTTTATTATTAGTTCACATGACAACAATATGGTCAGTAGTAGTTACCATGACAACAGTATGTTCAGTAGTAGTTACCATGACAATAACATGTTCAGTAGTAGTTAACATGACAATAACATGTTCAGTAGTAGTTAATCATGACAACAGTATGTTCAGTAGTAGTTACCATGACAACAGTATGTTCAGTAGTAGTTACCATGACAACAGTATGTTCAGTAGTAGTTAACATGACAACAGTATGTTCAGTAGTAGTTAACATGACAACAGTATGTTCAGTAGTATTTACAATGACAACAGTATGTTTAGTAGTAACCATGACAACAGTATGTTCATTAGTAGTTACCATGACAACAGTATGTTCATTAGTAGTTACCATGACAACAGTATGTTCAGTAGTAGTTACCATGACAACAGTATGTTCAGTAGTAGTTAACATGACAACAGTATGTTCATTAGTAGTTACCATGACAACAGTATGTTCAGTAGTAGTTACCATGACAACAGTATGTTCAGTAGTAGTTACCTTGACAACAGCTATGTTCAGTAGTAGTTAACATGCATTATCTACAGGTGGAGAGGATTAGGGTTAAACTGTTTGTCTAACCGTCTAACCTGTGTGTGTCTCCAGGTGGACTTTGAGCTGGAGTCCTTGGTAGAGAGGAAGGAAGAGGAAAAGGAGGAGCTGATGGACTGGTGGAAGATGATGTCAGAGACACTCAACTTCTGAACACTGATTGGTCCATAGGGCCACTGGCACGTCTGTGATTGGTTGACAGGTTGATTGACTTGTGCGTCTACAAATGGGTGTACTATATTGTGTGTTGTCCCGCCCACTGTACAGGTCTTCTCTTAATTGAATTTTTCTGTCTTTATTTACTTTTGTCTAATGGTTGATGTTGTTGTCAAGGGTTACCCCATTCCAGGGGGCTCCAAGCTTTTCTAGCATGCAATCTACTCATTATTTATCTGGCTTTCCAATAGGCCCTCTTCTCCCCTGCAACTTTTCCTGGTCCTTAGTGAACAAGAGGAAGTAGGGCACTATGTTGTCAACTCTTCACTGGTCCTTAGAGAGGAAGTAGTTTACTATGTTGTCAACTCTTCCCTGGTCCTTAGAAAGGAAGTAGTTTACTATGTTGTCAACTATTCCCTGGTCCTTAGTGTACTAGAGGAAGTAGGGCACTATGTTGTCAACTATTCCCTGGTCCTTAGTGTACTAGAGGAAGTAGGGCACTATGTTGTCAACTCTTCCCTGGTCCTTAGTGTACTAGAGGAAGTAGTGCACTATGTTGTCAACTCTTCCCTGGTCCTTAGTGTACTAGAGGAAGTAGGGCACTATGTTGTCAACTCTTCCCTGGTCCTTAGAGAGGAAGTAGTTTACTATGTTGTCAACTATTCCCTGGTCCTTAGTGTACTAGAGGAAGTAGTGCACTATGTTGTCAACTCTTCCCTGGTCCTTAGTGTACTAGAGGAAGTAGGGCACTATGTTGTCAACTCTTCCCTGGTCCTTAGTGTACTAGAGGAAGTAGTGCACTGTGGTTAATAAACAGCTCTAAGGCCCTATACAATCTGTTATGATGTTTTCTGTCAATATACCTAGTTAATAAACAGCTCTAAGGCCCTATACAATCTGTTATTATGTTTTCTGTCAATATACCTGTATAATAAACAGCTCTAAGGCCCTATACAATCTGTTATTATGTTTTCTGTCAATATACCTAGTTAATAAACAGCTCTAAGGCCCTATACAATCTGTTATTATGTTTTCTGTCAATATACCTAGTTAATAAACAGCTCTAAGGCCCTATACAATCTGTTATTATGTTTTCTGTCAATATACCTAGTTAATAAACAGCTCTAAGGCCCTATACAATCTGTTATTATGTTTTCTGTCAATATACCTAGTTAATAAACAGCTCTAAGGCCCTATACAATCTGTTATGATGTTTTCTGTCAATATACCTAGTTAATAAACAGCACTAAGGCCCTATACAATCTGTTATGATGTTTTCTCATTTTTACCTTTCTTGGATTTAGGTTTTGTTTTTTACTCTCAAAATATATTTTTTCCAACGAAATTAGACTACATTAGATTAAATTAGATTAGTTCTGAGTCCATGTCAATGCTTAAATTACATGATGAAAAATAAAAGTAGGTAGAAGAAAACAAACACATTTAGATTTTGGGGTGTAATTCCCCTTTAATTGTGCGTCTGGCCCTTTAATTATGCGTCTGGCCCTTTAATTGTGCGTCTGGCCCTTTAATTGTGCGTCTGGCCCTTTAATTATGCGTCTGGCCCTTTAATTATGCGTCTGGCCCTTTAATTGTGCGTCTGGCCCTTTAATTGTGCGTCTGGCCCTTTAATTATGCGTCTGGCCCTTTAATTATGCGTCTGGCCCTTTAATTGTGCGTCTGGCCCTTTAATTATGCGTCTGGCCCTTTAATTGTGCGTCTGGCCCTTTAATTATGCGTCTGGCCCTTTAATTATGCGTCTGGTCCTTTAATTATGCAGTTTGGCCCTTTAATTATGCGTCTGGCCCTTTAATTATGCGTCTGGCCCTTTAATTATGCAGTTTGCGGTGGTTGAACACGTGAACATTTCATGTACTATTCAGAATAGTTTGGCGATCAACTCATAGGTGGGCTGGTAGCTACCGGTAGCTGGAGATCGACCTGTTGGAGAGGCCTACACCCTAACCTACCCGGAAATACTCTGACTCACACAGACTGATCCCTGGAAATACTCTGCCTCACACAGACTGATCCCTGGAAATACTCTGACTCACACAGACTGATCCCTGGAAATACTCTGACTCACACAGACTGATCCCTGGAAATACTCTGACTCACACAGACTGATCCCTGGAAATACTCTGACTCACACAGACTGATCCCTGAAAATACTCTGCCTCACACAGACTGATCCCTGGAAATACTCTGCCTCACACAGACTGATCCCTGGAAATACTCTGACTCACACAGACTGATCCCTGGAAATACTCTGACTCACACAGACTGATCCCTGGAAATACTCTGACTCACACAGACTGATCCCTGGAAATACTCTGACTCACACAGACTGATCCCTGGAAATACTCTGACTCACACAGACTGATCCCTGGAAATACTCTGACTCACACAGACTGATCCTTGGAAATACTCTGACTCACACAGACTGATTGCTGGAAATAGACCACGATTTCCGACGTTTGAAAAGGACACCCAGAACGTCGATATATGGCTTCCTCCACGCTCACCCCAAAAAATGAGAAATGATTGGCAGGCAGATTGAACTGGTGATGCTCAGAGCCAGAGGGAGCTGCTCAGACCAGTGCAGTTCAGAATGCTCTAGCCAGCCGTCAGATTGAACTGGTGATGCTCAGAGCCAGAGGGAGCTGCTCAGACCAGTGCAGTTCAGAATGCTCTAGCCAGCCGTCAGATTGAACTGGTGATGTTCAGAGCCAGAGGGAGCTGCTCAGACCAGTGCAGTTCAGAATGCTCTAGCCAGCCGTCAGATTGAACTGGTGATGCTCAGAGCCAGAGGGAGCTGCTCAGACCAGTGCAGTTCAGAATGCTCTAGCCAGCCGTCAGATTGACCTGGTGATGCTCAGAGCCAGAGGGAGCTGCTCAGACCAGTGCAGTTCAGAATGCTCTAGCCAGCCGTCAGATTGAACTGGTGATGCTCAGAGCCAGAGGGAGCTGCTCAGACCAGTGCAGTTCAGAATGCTCTAGCCAGCCGGCAGATTGAACTGGTGATGCTCAGAGCCAGAGGGAGTTGCTCAGACCAGTGCAGTTCAGAATGCTCTAGCCAGCCGTCAGATTACTTGATGGCAAAAGCGAGTCATTTGTTATTATTTTGTTCCTTGTCTTCCCCAAACCATAGCCCTAACTGTAACCACTCTGAATGAATACCTAAACGTTACCCTTTGAGTTGTTTTAACCCAGTAACCATGCAGAATTTACCTTGTAACCACACAGAATTAATGTCTCAAAAATAGACAGTCATCCACAACACACACACACACACACACACACGTAACAGTACAACTTTAGACCGTCCCCTCGCCCATTCCCGGCGCTCGAACCAGGGACCCTCTGCACACATCAACAACTCACGAAGCATCGTTACCCATCGCTCCACAAAAGCCAAGACCTACTTCAAGGTCTCAGAGCAAGTGACGTCACCGATTGAAAAGCTATTTAGCGCGCACCACCGCTAACTAAGCTAGCCGTTTCACATCCGTTACACACACACACACACACACACACACACACACACACACACACACACACACACACACACACACACACACACACACACATACACACACACACACACACACACACACACACACACAGGTGGACGAGCATCTCCAGGTGGTTTTGTGATTGGTGTAGGGCAGCGACATCATCTCTCGTCACTTCCCGTTGTGCTGTGATCTTTACCGTCATGTGACCAGTAACCACGGTAACACCCATCTCCATAGTCAACGACTGACCAGAGTCGTCAACATGTATCATGTATGTTCTGTATCATCTAACAGAAAAACCTTTATCATGTCAATTCTATATTGTTCAAAAAATTATGTTTTTTTGAAAGTGAATTGATCACAAACATGATTTCAGCACAAGCAGAATGATATGATAATATAACATACTGTTGAACCTCTGTGAATGACACCATGATAATATAACATACTGTTGAACCTCTGTGAATGATACCATGATAATATAACATACTGTTGAACCTCTGTGAATGATACCATGATAATATAACAGACTGCTGAACCTCTGTGAATGATACCATGATAATATAACATACTGTTGAACCTCTGAATGACACCATGATAATATAACATACTGTTGAACCTCTGTGAATGATACCATGATAATATAACATACTGCTGAACCTCTGTGAATGATACCATGATAATATAACATACTGTTGAACCTCTGTGAATGACACCATGATAATATAACATACTGCTGAACCTCTGTGAATGATACCATGATAATATAACAGACTGTTGAACCTCTGTGAATGATACCATGATAATATAACATACTGCTGAACCTCTGTGAATGATACCATGATAATATAACATACTGCTGAACCTCTGTGAATGATACCATGATAATATAACAGACTGTTGAACCTCTGTGAATGATACCATGATAATATAACATACTGTTGAACCTCTGTGAATGATACCATGATAATATAACATACTGTTGAACCTCCGAATGATACCATTATAATATAACATACTGTTGAACCTCTGTGAATGATACCATGATAATATAACATACTGCTGAACCTCTGTGAATGATACCATGATAATATAACATACTGTTGAACCTCTGTGAATGATACCATGATAATATAACATACTGTTGAACCTCTGTGAATGATACCATGATAATATAACATACTGCTGAACCTCTGTGAATGACACCATGATAATATAACATACTGCTGAACCTCTGTGAATGATACCATGATAATATAACATACTGTTGAACCTCTGTGAATGATACCATGATAATATAACATACTGCTGAACCTCTGTGAATGACACCATGATAATATAACATACTGCTGAACCTCTGTGAATGATACCATGATAATATAACATACTGTTGAACCTCTGTGAATGATACCATGATAATATAACATACTGCTGAACCCCTGTGAATGATACCATGATAATATAACATACTGTTGAACCTCTGTGAATGATACCATGATAATATAACATACTGTTGAACCTCTGTGAATGATACCATGATAATATAACATACTGTTGAACCTCTGTGAATGATACCATGATAATATAACATACTGTTGAACCTCTGTGAATGATACCATGATAATATAACATACTGTTGAACCTCTGTGAATGATACCATGATAATATAACATACTGCTGAACCTCTGTGAATGATACCATGATAATATAATATACTGTTGAACCTCTGTGAATGATACCATGATAATATAACATACTGTTGAACCTCTGTGAATGATACCATGATAATATAATATACTGCTGAACCTCTGTGAATGATACCATGATAATATAACATACTGTTGAACCTCTGAATGATACCATGATAATATAACATACTGTTGAACCTCTGAATGATACCATGATAATATAACATACTGTTGAACCTCTGTGAATGACACCATGATAATATAACATACTGCTGAACCTCTGTGAATGATACCATGATAATAACCTCTGTGAATGATACCATGATAATAACCTCTGTGAATGATACCATGATAATATAACATACTGCTGAACCTCTGTGAATGATACCATGATAATATAACATACTGCTGAACCTCTGTGAATGATACCATGATAATATAACATACTGTTGAACCTCTGTGAATGATAACCATGATAATATAACATACTGTTGAACCTCTGTGAATGATACCATGATAATATAACATACTGCTGAACCTCTGTGAATGATACCATGATAATATAACATACTGTTGAACCTCTGTGAATGATACCATGATAATATAACATACTGTTGAACCTCTGTGAATGATACCATGATAATATAACATACTGCTGAACCTCTGTGAATGACACCATGATAATATAACATACTGTTGAACCTCTGTGAATGATACCATGATAATATAACATACTGTTGAACCTCTGTGAATGACACCATGATAATATAACATACTGTTGAACCTCTGAATGATACCATGATAATATAACATACTGTTGAACCTCTGAATGATACCATGATAATATAACATACTGTTGAACCTCTGTGAATGATACCATGATAATATAACATACTGTTGAACCTCTGTGAATGTTACCATGATAATATAACATACTGTTGAACCTCTGTGAATGATACCATGATAATATAACATACTGTTGAACCTCTGTGAATGATACTATGATAATATAACATACTGTTGAACCTCTGTGAATGATACCATGATAATATAACATACTGTTGAACCTCTGTGAATGATACCATGATAATATAACATACTGTTGAACCTCTGTGAATGATACCATGATAATATAATATACTGCTGAACCTCTGTGAATGATACCATGATAATATAACATACTGCTGAACCTCTGTGAATGATACCATGATAATATAACATACTGTTGAACCTCTGTGAATGATACCATGATAATATAACATACTGTTGAACCTCTGTGAATGATACCATGATAATATAACATACTGCTGAACCTCTGTGAATGACACCATGATAATATAACATACTGCTGAACCTCTGTGAATGATACCATGATAATATAACATACTGTTGAACCTCTGTGAATGATACCATGATAATATAACATACTGCTGAACCCCTGTGAATGATACCATGATAATATAACATACTGTTGAACCTCTGTGAATGATACCATGATAATATAACATACTGTTGAACCTCTGTGAATGATACCATGATAATATAACATACTGTTGAACCTCTGTGAATGATACCATGATAATATAACATACTGTTGAACCTCTGTGAATGATACCATGATAATATAACATACTGTTGAACCTCTGTGAATGATACCATGATAATATAACATACTGCTGAACCTCTGTGAATGATACCATGATAATATAATATACTGTTGAACCTCTGTGAATGATACCATGATAATATAACATACTGTTGAACCTCTGTGAATGATACCATGATAATATAATATACTGCTGAACCTCTGTGAATGATACCATGATAATATAACATACTGTTGAACCTCTGAATGATACCATGATAATATAACATACTGTTGAACCTCTGAATGATATCAAGATAATATAACATACTGTTGAACCTCTGTGAATGACACCATGATAATATAACATACTGCTGAACCTCTGTGAATGATACCATGATAATATAATATACTGTTGAACCTCTGTGAATGATACCATGATAATATAACATACTGTTGAACCTCTGTGAATGATACCATGATAATATAATATACTGCTGAACCTCTGTGAATGATACCATGATAATATAACATACTGTTGAACCTCTGAATGATACCATGATAATATAACATACTGTTGAACCTCTGAATGATACCATGATAATATAACATACTGTTGAACCTCTGTGAATGACACCATGATAATATAACATACTGCTGAACCTCTGTGAATGATACCATGATAATAACCTCTGTGAATGATACCATGATAATAACCTCTGTGAATGATACCATGATAATATAACATACTGCTGAACCTCTGTGAATGATACCATGATAATATAACATACTGCTGAACCTCTGTGAATGATACCATGATAATATAACATACTGTTGAACCTCTGTGAATGATAACCATGATAATATAACATACTGTTGAACCTCTGTGAATGATACCATGATAATATAACATACTGCTGAACCTCTGTGAATGATACCATGATAATATAACATACTGTTGAACCTCTGTGAATGATACCATGATAATATAACATACTGTTGAACCTCTGTGAATGATACCATGATAATATAACATACTGCTGAACCTCTGTGGATGACACCATGATAATATAACATACTGTTGAACCTCTGTGAATGATACCATGATAATATAACATACTGTTGAACCTCTGTGAATGACACCATGATAATATAACATACTGTTGAACCTCTGAATGATACCATGATAATATAACATACTGTTGAACCTCTGAATGATACCATGATAATATAACATACTGTTGAACCTCTGTGAATGATACCATGATAATATAACATACTGTTGAACCTCTGTGAATGTTACCATGATAATATAACATACTGTTGAACCTCTGTGAATGATACCATGATAATATAACATACTGTTGAACCTCTGTGAATGATACTATGATAATATAACATACTGTTGAACCTCTGTGAATGATACCATGATAATATAACATACTGTTGAACCTCTGTGAATGATACCATGATAATATAACATACTGTTGAACCTCTGTGAATGATACCATGATAATATAATATACTGCTGAACCTCTGTGAATGATACCATGATAATATAACATACTGCTGAACCTCTGTGAATGATACCATGATAATATAACATACTGTTGAACCTCTGTGAATGATACCATGATAATATAACATACTGTTGAACCTCTGTGAATGATACCATGATAATATAACATACTGCTGAACCTCTGTGAATGACACCATGATAATATAACATACTGCTGAACCTCTGTGAATGATACCATGATAATATAACATACTGTTGAACCTCTGTGAATGATACCATGATAATATAACATACTGCTGAACCCCTGTGAATGATACCATGATAATATAACATACTGTTGAACCTCTGTGAATGATACCATGATAATATAACATACTGTTGAACCTCTGTGAATGATACCATGATAATATAACATACTGTTGAACCTCTGTGAATGATACCATGATAATATAACATACTGTTGAACCTCTGTGAATGATACCATGATAATATAACATACTGTTGAACCTCTGTGAATGATACCATGATAATATAACATACTGTTGAACCTCTGTGAATGATACCATGATAATATAATATACTGTTGAACCTCTGTGAATGATACCATGATAATATAACATACTGTTGAACCTCTGTGAATGATACCATGATAATATAATATACTGCTGAACCTCTGTGAATGATACCATGATAATATAACATACTGTTGAACCTCTGAATGATACCATGATAATATAACATACTGTTGAACCTCTGAATGATACCATGATAATATAACATACTGTTGAACCTCTGTGAATGACACCATGATAATATAACATACTGCTGAACCTCTGTGAATGATACCATGATAATAACCTCTGTGAATGATACCATGATAATAACCTCTGTGAATGATACCATGATAATATAACATACTGCTGAACCTCTGTGAATGATACCATGATAATATAACATACTGCTGAACCTCTGTGAATGATACCATGATAATATAACATACTGTTGAACCTCTGTGAATGATAACCATGATAATATAACATACTGTTGAACCTCTGTGAATGATACCATGATAATATAACATACTGCTGAACCTCTGTGAATGATACCATGATAATATAACATACTGTTGAACCTCTGTGAATGATACCATGATAATATAACATACTGTTGAACCTCTGTGAATGATACCATGATAATATAACATACTGTTGAACCTCTGTGAATGACACCATGATAATATAACATACTGTTGAACCTCTGAATGATACCATGATAATATAACATACTGTTGAACCTCTGAATGATACCATGATAATATAACATACTGTTGAACCTCTGTGAATGATACCATGATAATATAACATACTGTTGAACCTCTGTGAATGTTACCATGATAATATAACATACTGTTGAACCTCTGTGAATGATACCATGATAATATAACATACTGTTGAACCTCTGTGAATGATACTATGATAATATAACATACTGTTGAACCTCTGTGAATGATACCATGATAATATAACATACTGTTGAACCTCTGTGAATGATACCATGATAATATAACATACTGTTGAACCTCTGTGAATGATACCATGATAATATAATATACTGCTGAACCTCTGTGAATGATACCATGATAATATAACATACTGCTGAACCTCTGTGAATGATACCATGATAATATAACATACTGTTGAACCTCTGTGAATGATACCATGATAATATAACATACTGTTGAACCTCTGTGAATGATACCATGATAATATAACATACTGCTGAACCTCTGTGAATGACACCATGATAATATAACATACTGCTGAACCTCTGTGAATGATACCATGATAATATAACATACTGTTGAACCTCTGTGAATGATACCATGATAATATAACATACTGCTGAACCCCTGTGAATGATACCATGATAATATAACATACTGTTGAACCTCTGTGAATGATACCATGATAATATAACATACTGTTGAACCTCTGTGAATGATACCATGATAATATAACATACTGTTGAACCTCTGTGAATGATACCATGATAATATAACATACTGTTGAACCTCTGTGAATGATACCATGATAATATAACATACTGTTGAACCTCTGTGAATGATACCATGATAATATAACATACTGCTGAACCTCTGTGAATGATACCATGATAATATAATATACTGTTGAACCTCTGTGAATGATACCATGATAATATAACATACTGTTGAACCTCTGTGAATGATACCATGATAATATAATATACTGCTGAACCTCTGTGAATGATACCATGATAATATAACATACTGTTGAACCTCTGAATGATACCATGATAATATAACATACTGTTGAACCTCTGAATGATACCATGATAATATAACATACTGTTGAACCTCTGTGAATGACACCATGATAATATAACATACTGCTGAACCTCTGTGAATGATACCATGATAATATAATATACTGTTGAACCTCTGTGAATGATACCATGATAATATAACATACTGTTGAACCTCTGTGAATGATACCATGATAATATAATATACTGCTGAACCTCTGTGAATGATACCATGATAATATAACATACTGTTGAACCTCTGAATGATACCATGATAATATAACATACTGTTGAACCTCTGAATGATACCATGATAATATAACATACTGTTGAACCTCTGTGAATGACACCATGATAATATAACATACTGCTGAACCTCTGTGAATGATACCATGATAATAACCTCTGTGAATGATACCATGATAATAACCTCTGTGAATGATACCATGATAATATAACATACTGCTGAACCTCTGTGAATGATACCATGATAATATAACATACTGCTGAACCTCTGTGAATGATACCATGATAATATAACATACTGTTGAACCTCTGTGAATGATAACCATGATAATATAACATACTGTTGAACCTCTGTGAATGATACCATGATAATATAACATACTGCTGAACCTCTGTGAATGATACCATGATAATATAACATACTGTTGAACCTCTGTGAATGATACCATGATAATATAACATACTGTTGAACCTCTGTGAATGACACCATGATAATATAACATACTGTTGAACCTCTGAATGATACCATGATAATATAACATACTGTTGAACCTCTGAATGATACCATGATAATATAACATACTGTTGAACCTCTGTGAATGATACCATGATAATATAACATACTGTTGAACCTCTGTGAATGTTACCATGATAATATAACATACTGTTGAACCTCTGTGAATGATACCATGATAATATAACATACTGTTGAACCTCTGTGAATGATACTATGATAATATAACATACTGTTGAACCTCTGTGAATGATACCATGATAATATAACATACTGTTGAACCTCTGTGAATGATACCATGATAATATAACATACTGTTGAACCTCTGTGAATGATACCATGATAATATAATATACTGCTGAACCTCTGTGAATGATACCATGATAATATAACATACTGCTGAACCTCTGTGAATGATACCATGATAATATAACATACTGTTGAACCTCTGTGAATGATACCATGATAATATAACATACTGTTGAACCTCTGTGAATGATACCATGATAATATAACATACTGCTGAACCTCTGTGAATGACACCATGATAATATAACATACTGCTGAACCTCTGTGAATGATACCATGATAATATAACATACTGTTGAACCTCTGTGAATGATACCATGATAATATAACATACTGCTGAACCCCTGTGAATGATACCATGATAATATAACATACTGTTGAACCTCTGTGAATGATACCATGATAATATAACATACTGTTGAACCTCTGTGAATGATACCATGATAATATAACATACTGTTGAACCTCTGTGAATGATACCATGATAATATAACATACTGTTGAACCTCTGTGAATGATACCATGATAATATAACATACTGTTGAACCTCTGTGAATGATACCATGATAATATAACATACTGCTGAACCTCTGTGAATGATACCATGATAATATAATATACTGTTGAACCTCTGTGAATGATACCATGATAATATAACATACTGTTGAACCTCTGTGAATGATACCATGATAATATAATATACTGCTGAACCTCTGTGAATGATACCATGATAATATAACATACTGTTGAACCTCTGAATGATACCATGATAATATAACATACTGTTGAACCTCTGAATGATATCAAGATAATATAACATACTGTTGAACCTCTGTGAATGACACCATGATAATATAACATACTGCTGAACCTCTGTGAATGATACCATGATAATATAATATACTGTTGAACCTCTGTGAATGATACCATGATAATATAACATACTGTTGAACCTCTGTGAATGATACCATGATAATATAATATACTGCTGAACCTCTGTGAATGATACCATGATAATATAACATACTGTTGAACCTCTGAATGATACCATGATAATATAACATACTGTTGAACCTCTGAATGATACCATGATAATATAACATACTGTTGAACCTCTGTGAATGACACCATGATAATATAACATACTGCTGAACCTCTGTGAATGATACCATGATAATAACCTCTGTGAATGATACCATGATAATAACCTCTGTGAATGATACCATGATAATATAACATACTGCTGAACCTCTGTGAATGATACCATGATAATATAACATACTGCTGAACCTCTGTGAATGATACCATGATAATATAACATACTGTTGAACCTCTGTGAATGATAACCATGATAATATAACATACTGTTGAACCTCTGTGAATGATACCATGATAATATAACATACTGCTGAACCTCTGTGAATGATACCATGATAATATAACATACTGTTGAACCTCTGTGAATGATACCATGATAATATAACATACTGTTGAACCTCTGTGAATGATACCATGATAATATAACATACTGCTGAACCTCTGTGGATGACACCATGATAATATAACATACTGTTGAACCTCTGTGAATGATACCATGATAATATAACATACTGTTGAACCTCTGTGAATGACACCATGATAATATAACATACTGTTGAACCTCTGAATGATACCATGATAATATAACATACTGTTGAACCTCTGAATGATACCATGATAATATAACATACTGTTGAACCTCTGTGAATGATACCATGATAATATAACATACTGTTGAACCTCTGTGAATGTTACCATGATAATATAACATACTGTTGAACCTCTGTGAATGATACCATGATAATATAACATACTGTTGAACCTCTGTGAATGATACTATGATAATATAACATACTGTTGAACCTCTGTGAATGATACCATGATAATATAACATACTGTTGAACCTCTGTGAATGATACCATGATAATATAACATACTGTTGAACCTCTGTGAATGATACCATGATAATATAATATACTGCTGAACCTCTGTGAATGATACCATGATAATATAACATACTGCTGAACCTCTGTGAATGATACCATGATAATATAACATACTGTTGAACCTCTGTGAATGATACCATGATAATATAACATACTGTTGAACCTCTGTGAATGATACCATGATAATATAACATACTGCTGAACCTCTGTGAATGACACCATGATAATATAACATACTGCTGAACCTCTGTGAATGATACCATGATAATATAACATACTGTTGAACCTCTGTGAATGATACCATGATAATATAACATACTGCTGAACCCCTGTGAATGATACCATGATAATATAACATACTGTTGAACCTCTGTGAATGATACCATGATAATATAACATACTGTTGAACCTCTGTGAATGATACCATGATAATATAACATACTGTTGAACCTCTGTGAATGATACCATGATAATATAACATACTGTTGAACCTCTGTGAATGATACCATGATAATATAACATACTGTTGAACCTCTGTGAATGATACCATGATAATATAACATACTGCTGAACCTCTGTGAATGATACCATGATAATATAATATACTGTTGAACCTCTGTGAATGATACCATGATAATATAACATACTGTTGAACCTCTGTGAATGATACCATGATAATATAATATACTGCTGAACCTCTGTGAATGATACCATGATAATATAACATACTGTTGAACCTCTGAATGATACCATGATAATATAACATACTGTTGAACCTCTGAATGATACCATGATAATATAACATACTGTTGAACCTCTGTGAATGACACCATGATAATATAACATACTGCTGAACCTCTGTGAATGATACCATGATAATAACCTCTGTGAATGATACCATGATAATAACCTCTGTGAATGATACCATGATAATATAACATACTGCTGAACCTCTGTGAATGATACCATGATAATATAACATACTGCTGAACCTCTGTGAATGATACCATGATAATATAACATACTGTTGAACCTCTGTGAATGATAACCATGATAATATAACATACTGTTGAACCTCTGTGAATGATACCATGATAATATAACATACTGCTGAACCTCTGTGAATGATACCATGATAATATAACATACTGTTGAACCTCTGTGAATGATACCATGATAATATAACATACTGTTGAACCTCTGTGAATGATACCATGATAATATAACATACTGTTGAACCTCTGTGAATGACACCATGATAATATAACATACTGTTGAACCTCTGAATGATACCATGATAATATAACATACTGTTGAACCTCTGAATGATACCATGATAATATAACATACTGTTGAACCTCTGTGAATGATACCATGATAATATAACATACTGTTGAACCTCTGTGAATGTTACCATGATAATATAACATACTGTTGAACCTCTGTGAATGATACCATGATAATATAACATACTGTTGAACCTCTGTGAATGATACTATGATAATATAACATACTGTTGAACCTCTGTGAATGATACCATGATAATATAACATACTGTTGAACCTCTGTGAATGATACCATGATAATATAACATACTGTTGAACCTCTGTGAATGATACCATGATAATATAATATACTGCTGAACCTCTGTGAATGATACCATGATAATATAACATACTGCTGAACCTCTGTGAATGATACCATGATAATATAACATACTGTTGAACCTCTGTGAATGATACCATGATAATATAACATACTGTTGAACCTCTGTGAATGATACCATGATAATATAACATACTGCTGAACCTCTGTGAATGACACCATGATAATATAACATACTGCTGAACCTCTGTGAATGATACCATGATAATATAACATACTGTTGAACCTCTGTGAATGATACCATGATAATATAACATACTGCTGAACCCCTGTGAATGATACCATGATAATATAACATACTGTTGAACCTCTGTGAATGATACCATGATAATATAACATACTGTTGAACCTCTGTGAATGATACCATGATAATATAACATACTGTTGAACCTCTGTGAATGATACCATGATAATATAACATACTGTTGAACCTCTGTGAATGATACCATGATAATATAACATACTGTTGAACCTCTGTGAATGATACCATGATAATATAACATACTGCTGAACCTCTGTGAATGATACCATGATAATATAATATACTGTTGAACCTCTGTGAATGATACCATGATAATATAACATACTGTTGAACCTCTGTGAATGATACCATGATAATATAATATACTGCTGAACCTCTGTGAATGATACCATGATAATATAACATACTGTTGAACCTCTGAATGATACCATGATAATATAACATACTGTTGAACCTCTGAATGATACCATGATAATATAACATACTGTTGAACCTCTGTGAATGACACCATGATAATATAACATACTGCTGAACCTCTGTGAATGATACCATGATAATATAATATACTGTTGAACCTCTGTGAATGATACCATGATAATATAACATACTGTTGAACCTCTGTGAATGATACCATGATAATATAATATACTGCTGAACCTCTGTGAATGATACCATGATAATATAACATACTGTTGAACCTCTGAATGATACCATGATAATATAACATACTGTTGAACCTCTGAATGATACCATGATAATATAACATACTGTTGAACCTCTGTGAATGACACCATGATAATATAACATACTGCTGAACCTCTGTGAATGATACCATGATAATAACCTCTGTGAATGATACCATGATAATAACCTCTGTGAATGATACCATGATAATATAACATACTGCTGAACCTCTGTGAATGATACCATGATAATATAACATACTGCTGAACCTCTGTGAATGATACCATGATAATATAACATACTGTTGAACCTCTGTGAATGATAACCATGATAATATAACATACTGTTGAACCTCTGTGAATGATACCATGATAATATAACATACTGCTGAACCTCTGTGAATGATACCATGATAATATAACATACTGTTGAACCTCTGTGAATGATACCATGATAATATAACATACTGTTGAACCTCTGTGAATGATACCATGATAATATAACATACTGCTGAACCTCTGTGAATGACACCATGATAATATAACATACTGTTGAACCTCTGTGAATGATACCATGATAATATAACATACTGTTGAACCTCTGTGAATGACACCATGATAATATAACATACTGTTGAACCTCTGAATGATACCATGATAATATAACATACTGTTGAACCTCTGAATGATACCATGATAATATAACATACTGTTGAACCTCTGTGAATGATACCATGATAATATAACATACTGTTGAACCTCTGTGAATGTTACCATGATAATATAACATACTGTTGAACCTCTGTGAATGATACCATGATAATATAACATACTGTTGAACCTCTGTGAATGATACTATGATAATATAACATACTGTTGAACCTCTGTGAATGATACCATGATAATATAACATACTGTTGAACCTCTGTGAATGATACCATGATAATATAACATACTGTTGAACCTCTGTGAATGATACCATGATAATATAATATACTGCTGAACCTCTGTGAATGATACCATGATAATATAACATACTGCTGAACCTCTGTGAATGATACCATGATAATATAACATACTGTTGAACCTCTGTGAATGATACCATGATAATATAACATACTGTTGAACCTCTGTGAATGATACCATGATAATATAACATACTGCTGAACCTCTGTGAATGACACCATGATAATATAACATACTGCTGAACCTCTGTGAATGATACCATGATAATATAACATACTGTTGAACCTCTGTGAATGATACCATGATAATATAACATACTGCTGAACCCCTGTGAATGATACCATGATAATATAACATACTGTTGAACCTCTGTGAATGATACCATGATAATATAACATACTGTTGAACCTCTGTGAATGATACCATGATAATATAACATACTGTTGAACCTCTGTGAATGATACCATGATAATATAACATACTGTTGAACCTCTGTGAATGATACCATGATAATATAACATACTGTTGAACCTCTGTGAATGATACCATGATAATATAACATACTGCTGAACCTCTGTGAATGATACCATGATAATATAATATACTGTTGAACCTCTGTGAATGATACCATGATAATATAACATACTGTTGAACCTCTGTGAATGATACCATGATAATATAATATACTGCTGAACCTCTGTGAATGATACCATGATAATATAACATACTGTTGAACCTCTGAATGATACCATGATAATATAACATACTGTTGAACCTCTGAATGATACCATGATAATATAACATACTGTTGAACCTCTGTGAATGACACCATGATAATATAACATACTGCTGAACCTCTGTGAATGATACCATGATAATAACCTCTGTGAATGATACCATGATAATAACCTCTGTGAATGATACCATGATAATATAACATACTGCTGAACCTCTGTGAATGATACCATGATAATATAACATACTGCTGAACCTCTGTGAATGATACCATGATAATATAACATACTGTTGAACCTCTGTGAATGATAACCATGATAATATAACATACTGTTGAACCTCTGTGAATGATACCATGATAATATAACATACTGCTGAACCTCTGTGAATGATACCATGATAATATAACATACTGTTGAACCTCTGTGAATGATACCATGATAATATAACATACTGTTGAACCTCTGTGAATGATACCATGATAATATAACATACTGCTGAACCTCTGTGAATGACACCATGATAATATAACATACTGTTGAACCTCTGTGAATGATACCATGATAATATAACATACTGTTGAACCTCTGTGAATGACACCATGATAATATAACATACTGTTGAACCTCTGAATGATACCATGATAATATAACATACTGTTGAACCTCTGAATGATACCATGATAATATAACATACTGTTGAACCTCTGTGAATGATACCATGATAATATAACATACTGTTGAACCTCTGTGAATGTTACCATGATAATATAACATACTGTTGAACCTCTGTGAATGATACCATGATAATATAACATACTGTTGAACCTCTGTGAATGATACTATGATAATATAACATACTGTTGAACCTCTGTGAATGATACCATGATAATATAACATACTGTTGAACCTCTGTGAATGATACCATGATAATATAACATACTGTTGAACCTCTGTGAATGATACCATGATAATATAATATACTGCTGAACCTCTGTGAATGATACCATGATAATATAACATACTGCTGAACCTCTGTGAATGATACCATGATAATATAACATACTGTTGAACCTCTGTGAATGATACCATGATAATATAACATACTGTTGAACCTCTGTGAATGATACCATGATAATATAACATACTGCTGAACCTCTGTGAATGATACCATGATAATATAACATACTGTTGAACCTCTGTGAATGATACCATGATAATATAACATACTGCTGAACCCCTGTGAATGACACCATGATAATATAACATACTGTTGAACCTCTGAATGATACCATGATAATATAACATACTGCTGAACCTCTGTGAATGACACCATGATAATATAACATACTGTTGAACCTCTGTGAATGATACCATGATAATATAACATACTGCTGAACCTCTGTGAATGATACCATGATAATATAACATACTGTTGAACCTCTGAATGATACCATGATAATATAACATACTGCTGAACCTCTGTGAATGATACCATGATAATATAACATACTGTTGAACCTCTGTGAATGATACCATGATAATATAACATACTGCTGAACCTCTGTGAATGACACCATGATAATATAACATACTGTTGAACCTCTGTGAATGATACCATGATAATATAACATACTGTTGAACCTCTGTGAATGACACCATGATAATATAACATACTGCTGAACCTCTGTGAATGATACCATGATAATATAACATACTGTTGAACCTCTGTGAATGATACCATGATAATATAACATACTGTTGAACCTCTGTGAATGATACCATGATAATATAACATACTGCTGAACCTCTGTGAATGACACCATGATAATATAACATACTGTTGAACCTCTGTGAATGATACCATGATAATATAATATACTGCTGAACCTCTGTGAATGACACCATGATAATATAACATACTGTTGAACCTCTGTGAATGATACCATGATAATATAACATACTGTTGAACCTCTGTGAATGATACCATGATAATATAACATACTGTTGAACCTCTGTGAATGATACCATGATAATATAACATACTGTTGAACCTCTGTGAATGATACCATGATAATATAACATACTGTTGAACCTCTGTGAATGATACCATGATAATATAATATACTGCTGAACCTCTGTGAATGATACCATGATAATATAACATACTGCTGAACCTCTGTGAATGATACCATGATAATATAACATACTGTTGAACCTCTGTGAATGATACCATGATAATATAACATACTGTTGAACCTCTGAATGATACCATGATAATATAACATACTGTTGAACCTCTGTGAATGATACCATGATAATATAACATACTGTTGAACCTCTGTGAATGACACCATGATAATATAACATACTGCTGAACCTCTGTGAATGATACCATGATAATATAACATACTGCTGAACCTCTGTGAATGATACCATGATAATATAACATACTGTTGAACCTCTGAATGATACCATGATAATATAACATACTGTTGAACCTCTGTGAATGATACCATGATAATATAACATACTGTTGAACCTCTGTGAATGACACCATGATAATATAACATACTGTTGAACCTCTGTGAATGACACCATGATAATATAACATACTGCTGAACCTCTGTGAATGATAACATGATAATATAACATACTGTTGAACCTCTGTGAATGATACCATGATAATATAACATACTGTTGAACCTCTGTGAATGATACCATGATAATATAACATACTGCTGAACCTCTGTGAATGATACCATGATAATATAACATACTGCTGAACCTCTGTGAATGATACCATGATAATATAACATACTGTTGAACCTCTGTGAATGATACCATGATAATATAACATACTGTTGAACCTCTGTGAATGATACCATGATAATATAACATACTGCTGAACCTCTGTGAATGATACCATGATAATATAACATACTGTTGAACCTCTGTGAATGATACCATGATAATATAACATACTGCTGAACCCCTGTGAATGACACCATGATAATATAACATACTGTTGAACCTCTGAATGATACCATGATAATATAACATACTGCTGAACCTCTGTGAATGACACCATGATAATATAACATACTGTTGAACCTCTGTGAATGATACCATGATAATATAACATACTGCTGAACCTCTGTGAATGATACCATGATAATATAACATACTGTTGAACCTCTGAATGATACCATGATAATATAACATACTGCTGAACCTCTGTGAATGATACCATGATAATATAACATACTGTTGAACCTCTGTGAATGATACCATGATAATATAACATACTGCTGAACCTCTGTGAATGACACCATGATAATATAACATACTGTTGAACCTCTGTGAATGATACCATGATAATATAACATACTGTTGAACCTCTGTGAATGACACCATGATAATATAACATACTGCTGAACCTCTGTGAATGATACCATGATAATATAACATACTGTTGAACCTCTGTGAATGATACCATGATAATATAACATACTGTTGAACCTCTGTGAATGATACCATGATAATATAACATACTGCTGAACCTCTGTGAATGACACCATGATAATATAACATACTGTTGAACCTCTGTGAATGATACCATGATAATATAATATACTGCTGAACCTCTGTGAATGACACCATGATAATATAACATACTGTTGAACCTCTGTGAATGATACCATGATAATATAACATACTGTTGAACCTCTGTGAATGATACCATGATAATATAACATACTGTTGAACCTCTGTGAATGATACCATGATAATATAACATACTGTTGAACCTCTGTGAATGATACCATGATAATATAACATACTGTTGAACCTCTGTGAATGATACCATGATAATATAATATACTGCTGAACCTCTGTGAATGATACCATGATAATATAACATACTGCTGAACCTCTGTGAATGATACCATGATAATATAACATACTGTTGAACCTCTGTGAATGATACCATGATAATATAACATACTGTTGAACCTCTGAATGATACCATGATAATATAACATACTGTTGAACCTCTGTGAATGATACCATGATAATATAACATACTGTTGAACCTCTGTGAATGACACCATGATAATATAACATACTGCTGAACCTCTGTGAATGATACCATGATAATATAACATACTGCTGAACCTCTGTGAATGATACCATGATAATATAACATACTGTTGAACCTCTGAATGATACCATGATAATATAACATACTGTTGAACCTCTGTGAATGATACCATGATAATATAACATACTGTTGAACCTCTGTGAATGACACCATGATAATATAACATACTGTTGAACCTCTGTGAATGACACCATGATAATATAACATACTGCTGAACCTCTGTGAATGATACCATGATAATATAACATACTGTTGAACCTCTGTGAATGATACCATGATAATATAACATACTGTTGAACCTCTGTGAATGATACCATAATAATATAACATACTGTTGAACCTCTGTGAATGATACCATGATAATATAACATACTGTTGAACCTCTGAATGATACCATGATAATATAACATACTGCTGAACCTCTGTGAATGATACCATGATAATATAACATACTGTTGAACCTCTGTGAATGATACCATGATAATATAACATACTGCTGAACCTCTGTGAATGACACCATGATAATATAACATACTGTTGAACCTCTGTGAATGATACCATGATAATATAACATACTGTTGAACCTCTGTGAATGACACCATGATAATATAACATACTGCTGAACCTCTGTGAATGATACCATGATAATATAACATACTGTTGAACCTCTGTGAATGATACCATGATAATATAACATACTGCTGAACCTCTGTGAATGATACCATGATAATATAACATACTGTTGAACCTCTGTGAATGATACCATGATAATATAACATACTGTTGAACCTCTGTGAATGACACCATGATAATATAACATACTGTTGAACCTCTGAATGATACCATGATAATATAACATACTGTTGAACCTCTGTGAATGATACCATGATAATATAACATACTGTTGAACCTCTGTGAATGATACCATGATAATATAACATACTGTTGAACCTCTGTGAATGATACCATGATAATATAACATACTGCTGAACCTCTGTGAATGATACCATGATAATATAACATACTGCTGAACCTCTGTGAATGATACCATGATAATATAACATACTGTTGAACCTCTGTGAATGATACCATGATAATATAACATACTGTTGAACCTCTGTGAATGATACCATGATAATATAACATACTGCTGAACCTCTGTGAATGATACCATGATAATATAACATACTGTTGAACCTCTGTGAATGACCCCATGATAATATAACATACTGTTGAACCTCTGTGAATGACACCATGATAATATAATATACTGTTGAACCTCTGTGAATGATACCATGATAATATAACATACTGCTGAACCTCTGAATGATACCATGATAATATAACATACTGTTGAACCTCTGTGAATGATACCATGATAATATAACATACTGCTGAACCTCTGTGAATGACACCATGATAATATAACATACTGTTGAACCTCTGTGAATGATACCATGATAATATAACATACTGCTGAACCTCTGTGAATGATACCATGATAATATAATATACTGCTGAACCTCTGTGAATGATACCATGATAATATAACATACTGCTGAACCTCTGTGAATGATACCATGATAATATAATATACTTCTGAACCTCTGTGAATGATACCATGATAATATAACATACTGTTGAACCTCTGTGAATGATACCATGATAATATAACATACTGTTGAACCTCTGAATGACACCATGATAATATAACATACTGCTGAACCTCTGTGAATGATACCATGATAATATAACATACTGTTGAACCTCTGTGAATGATACCATGATAATATAACATACTGTTGAACCTCTGTGAATGATACCATGATAATATAACATACTGTTGAACCTCTGTGAATGACACCATGATAATATAACATACTGTTGAACCTCTGTGAATGATACCATGATAATATAACATACTGCTGAACCTCTGTGAATGATACCATGATAATATAACATACTGTTGAACCTCTGTGAATGATACCATGATAATATAACATACTGCTGAACCTCTGTGAATGACACCATGATAATATAACATACTGTTGAACCTCTGTGAATGATACCATGATAATATAATATATACTGTTGAACCTCTGTGAATGATACCATGATAATATAATATACTGCTGAACCTCTGTGAATGATACCATGATAATATAACATACTGTTGAACCTCTGTGAATGATACCATGATAATATAACATACTGTTGAACCTCTGTGAATGACACCATGATAATATAACATACTGTTGAACCTCTGTGAATGATACCATGATAATATAACATACTGTTGAACCTCTGTGAATGATACCATGATAATATAACATACTGTTGAACCTCTGTGAATGATACCATGATAATATAACATACTGCTGAACCTCTGTGAATGATACCATGATAATATAACATACTGTTGAACCTCTGTGAATGATACCATGATAATATAACATACTGCTGAACCTCTGTGAATGATACCATGATAATATAACATACTGTTGAACCTCTGAATGATACCATGATAATATAATATACTGTTGAACCTCTGTGAATGATACCATGATAATATAATATACTGTTGAACCTCTGTGAATGATACCATGATAATATAACATACTGCTGAACCTCTGTGAATGATACCATGATAATATAACATACTGTTGAACCTCTGTGAATGATACCATGATAATATAATATACTGTTGAACCTCTGAATGATACCATGATAATATAACATACTGCTGAACCTCTGTGAATGATACCATGATAATATAACATACTGTTGAACCTCTGTGAATGATACCATGATAATATAACATACTGCTGAACCTCTGTGAATGATACCATGATAATATAACATACTGCTGAACCTCTGTGAATGATACCATGATAATATAACATACTGTTGAACCTCTGTGAATGATACCATGATAATATAACATACTGTTGAACCTCTGTGAATGATACCATGATAATATAACATACTGCTGAACCTCTGTGAATGATACCATGATAATATAACATACTGTTGAACCTCTGTGAATGACCCCATGATAATATAACATACTGTTGAACCTCTGTGAATGACACCATGATAATATAATATACTGTTGAACCTCTGTGAATGATACCATGATAATATAACATACTGCTGAACCTCTGAATGATACCATGATAATATAACATACTGTTGAACCTCTGTGAATGATACCATGATAATATAACATACTGCTGAACCTCTGTGAATGACACCATGATAATATAACATACTGTTGAACCTCTGTGAATGATACCATGATAATATAACATACTGCTGAACCTCTGTGAATGATACCATGATAATATAATATACTGCTGAACCTCTGTGAATGATACCATGATAATATAACATACTGCTGAACCTCTGTGAATGATACCATGATAATATAATATACTTCTGAACCTCTGTGAATGATACCATGATAATATAACATACTGTTGAACCTCTGTGAATGATACCATGATAATATAACATACTGTTGAACCTCTGAATGACACCATGATAATATAACATACTGCTGAACCTCTGTGAATGATACCATGATAATATAACATACTGTTGAACCTCTGTGAATGATACCATGATAATATAACATACTGTTGAACCTCTGTGAATGATACCATGATAATATAACATACTGTTGAACCTCTGTGAATGACACCATGATAATATAACATACTGTTGAACCTCTGTGAATGATACCATGATAATATAACATACTGCTGAACCTCTGTGAATGATACCATGATAATATAACATACTGTTGAACCTCTGTGAATGATACCATGATAATATAACATACTGCTGAACCTCTGTGAATGACACCATGATAATATAACATACTGTTGAACCTCTGTGAATAATACCATGATAATATAATATATACTGTTGAACCTCTGTGAATGATACCATGATAATATAATATACTGCTGAACCTCTGTGAATGATACCATGATAATATAACATACTGTTGAACCTCTGTGAATGATACCATGATAATATAACATACTGTTGAACCTCTGTGAATGATACCATGATAATATAACATACTGTTGAACCTCTGTGAATGACACCATGATAATATAACATACTGCTGAACCTCTGTGAATGATACCATGATAATATAACATACTGTTGAACCTCTGTGAATGATACCATGATAATATAACATACTGCTGAACCTCTGAATGATACCATGATAATATAACATACTGTTGAACCTCTGTGAATGATACCATGATAATATAATATACTGTTGAACCTCTGTGAATTTTCTTTGAATACACTCTTACAACACATAACTAGTGTCCTAATCATTTATCCCTGACAAGATTGTGCTTCAAGCAAGTTTGATATAATATATATATATATATACAGTATACTTATGAATAAGACTTAGGAAAGGGTGTGTAGGTTTATAACTGTCATGGTATCTCTACCTACTAGCTAGGGTTTATAATGGAGGCAGACCATATGTCATGGTATCTCTACCTACTAGCTAGGGTTTATAATGGAGACCATATGTCATGGTATCTCTTCCTCCTAGCTAGGGTTTATAATGGAGACCATATGTCATGGTATCTCTACCTCCTAGCTAGGGTTTATAATGGAAACCATATGTCATGGTATCTCTACCTCCTAGCTAGGGTTTATAATGGAGACCATATGTCATGGTATCTCTTCCTCCTAGCTAGGGTTTATAATGGAGACCATAAGTCATGGTATCTCTACCTCCTAGCTAGGGTTTATAATGGAGACCATATGTCATGGTATCTCTACCTCCTAGCTAGGGTTTATAATGGAGACCATATGTCATGGTATCTCTACCTCCTAGCTAGGGTTTATAACGGAGACCATATGTCATGGTATCTCTACCTCCTAGCTAGGGTTTATAATGGAGACCATATGTCATGGTATCTTTACCTCCTAGCTAGGGTTAATAATGGAGACCATATGTCATGGTATCTCTACCTCCTAGCTAGGGTTTATAATGGAGACAGACCATATGTCATGGTATCTCTACCTCCTAGCTAGGGTTTATAATGGAGACCATATGTCATGGTATCTCTACCTCCTAGCTAGGGTTTATAATGGAGACCATATGTCATGGTATCTCTACCTCCTAGCTAGGGTTTATAATGGAGACCATATGTCATGGTATCTCTACCTCCTAGCTAGGGTTAATAATGGAGACCATATGTCATGGTATCTCTACCTCCTAGCTAGGGTTAATAATGGAGACCATATGTCATGGTATCTCTACCTCCTAGCTAGGGTTTATAATGGAGACCATATGTCATGGTATCTCTACCTCCTAGCTAGGGTTTATAATGGAGACAGACCATATGTCATGGTATCTCTACCTCCTAGCTAGGGTTTATAATGGAGACAGACCATATGTCATGGTATCTCTACCTCCTAGCTAGGGTTTATAATGGAGATCATATGGCATGGTATCTCTACCTCCTAGCTAGGGTTTATAATGGAGACCATATGTCATGGTATCTCTACCTACTAGCTAGGGTTTATAATGGAGACCATATGTCATGGTATCTCTACCTCCTAGCTAGGGTTTATAATGGAGACAGACCATATGTCATGGTATCTCTACCTCCTAGCTAGGGTTTATAATGGAGATCATATGTCATGGTATCTCTACCTCCTAGCTAGGGTTTATAATGGAGACCATATGTCATGGTATCTCTACCTACTAGCTAGGGTTTATAATGGAGACCATATGTCATGGTATCTCTACCTCCTAGCTAGGGTTTATAATGGAGACCATATGTCATGGTATCTCTACCTCCTAGCTAGGGTTTATAATGGAGACAGACCATATGTCATGGTATCTCTACCTCCTAGCTAGGGTTTATAATGGAGACCATATGTCATGGTATCTCTACCTCCTAGCTAGGGTTTATAATGGAGACCATATGTCATGGTATCTCTACCTCCTAGCTAGGGTTTATAATGGAGACCATATGTCATGGTATCTCTACCTACTAGCTAGGGTTTATAATGGAGACCATATGTCATGGTATCTCTACCTCCTAGCTAGGGTTTATAATGGAGACAGACCATATGTCATGGTATCTCTACCTCCTAGCTAGGGTTTATAATGGAGACCATATGTCATGGTATCTCTACCTCCTAGCTAGGGTTTATAATGGAGACCATATGTCATGGTATCTCTACCTCCTAGCTAGGGTTTATAATGGAGACAGACCATATGTCATGGTATCTCTACCTCCTAGCTAGGGTTTATAATGGAGACCATATGTCATGGTATCTCTACCTCCTAGCTAGGGTTTATAATGGAGACCATATGCCATGGTATCTCTACCTCCTAGCTAGGGTTTATAATGGAGACCATATGTCATGGTATCTCTACCTCCTAGCTAGTGTTTATAATGGAGACCATATGTCATGGTATCTCTACCTCCTAGCTAGGGTTTATAATGGAGACCATATGTCATGGTATCTCTACCTCCTAGCTAGGGTTTATAATGGAGACCATATGTCATGGTATCTCTACCTCCTAGCTAGGGTTTATAATGGAGACAGACCATATGTCATGGTATCTCTACCTCCTAGCTAGGGTTTATAATGGAGACAGACCATATGTCATGGTATCTCTACCTCCTAGCTAGGGTTTATAATGGAGACCATATGTCATGGTATCTCTACCTCCTAGCTAGGGTTTATAATGGAGACAGACCATATGTCATGGTATCTCTACCTCCTAGCTAGGGTTTATAATGGAGACCATATGTCATGGTATCTCTACCTCCTAGCTAGGGTTTATAATGGAGACCATATGTCATGGTATCTCTTCCTCCTAGCTAGGGTTTATAATGGAGACCATATGTCATGGTATCTCTACCTCCTAGCTAGGGTTTATAATGGAGACCATATGTCATGGTATCTCTACCTCCTAGCTAGGGTTTATAATGGAGACCATATGTCATGGTATCTCTACCTCCTAGCTAGGGTTTATAATGGAGACCATATGTCATGGTATCTCTACCTCCTAGCTAGGGTTTATAATGGAGACAGACCATATGTCATGGTATCTCTACCTCCTAGCTAGGGTTTATAATGGAGACAGACCATATGTCATGGTATCTCTACCTCCTAGCTAGGGTTTATAATGGAGACCATATGTCATGGTATCTCTACCTCCTAGCTAGGGTTTATAATGGAGACAGACCATATGTCATGGTATCTCTACCTCCTAGCTAGGGTTTATAATGGAGACCATATGTCATGGTATCTCTACCTCCTAGCTAGGGTTTATAATGGAGACAGACCATATGTCATGGTATCTCTACCTCCTAGCTAGGGTTTATAATGGAGACAGACCATATGTCATGGTATCTCTACCTCCTAGCTAGGGTTTATAATGGAGACAGACCATATGTCATGGTATCTCTACCTCCTAGCTAGGGTTTATAATGGAGACCATATGTCATGGTATCTCTACCTCCTAGCTAGGGTTTATAATGGAGACCATATGTCATGGTATCTCTACCTCCTAGCTAGGGTTTATAATGGAGACCATATGTCATGGTATCTCTACCTCCTAGCTAGGGTTTATAATGGAGACAGACCATATGTCATGGTATCTCTACCTCCTAGCTAGGGTTTATAATGGAGACCATATGTCATGGTATCTCTACCTCCTAGCTAGGGTTTATAATGGAGACCATATGCCATGGTATCTCTACCTCCTAGCTAGGGTTTATAATGGAGACCATATGTCATGGTATCTCTACCTCCTAGCTAGGGTTTATAATGGAGACAGACCATATGTCATGGTATCTCTACCTCCTAGCTAGGGTTTATAATGGAGACCATATGTCATGGTATCTCTACCTCCTAGCTAGGGTTTATAATGGAGACCATATGTCATGGTATCTCTACCTCCTAGCTAGGGTTTATAATGGAGACAGACCATATGTCATGGTATCTCTACCTCCTAGCTAGGGTTTATAATGGAGACCATATGTCATGGTATCTCTACCTCCTAGCTAGGGTTTATAATGGAGACAGACCATATGTCATGGTATCTCTACCTCCTAGCTAGGGTTTATAATGGAGACCATATGTCATGGTATCTCTACCTCCTAGCTAGGGTTTATAATGGAGACCATATGTCATGGTATCTCTACCTCCTAGCTAGGGTTTATAATGGAGACAGACCATATGTCATGGTATCTCTACCTCCTAGCTAGGGTTTATAATGAAGACCATATGTCATGGTATCTCTACCTCCTAGCTAGGGTTTATAATGGAGACAGACCATATGTCATGGTATCTCTACCTCCTAGCTAGGGTTTATAATGAAGACAGACCATATATCTCTACCTCCTAGCTAGGGTTTATAATGGAGACCATATGTCATGGTATCTCTACCTCCTAGCTAGGGTTTATAATGGAGACAGACCATATGTCATGGTATCTCTACCTCCTAGCTAGGGTTTATAATGGAGACCATATGTCATGGTATCTCTTCCTCCTAGCTGGGTTTATAATGGAGACCATATGTCATGGTATCTCTACCTCCTAGCTAGGGTTTATAATGAAGACAGACCATATGTCATGGTATCTCTACCTCCTAGCTAGGGTTTATAATGGAGACCATATTTCATGGTATCTCTACCTCCTAGCTAGGGTTTATAATGGAGACCATATGTCATGGTATCTCTTCCTCCTAGCTAGGGTTTATAATGGAGACCATATGTCATGGTATCTCTACCTCCTAGCTAGGGTTTATAATGGAGACCATATGTCATGGTATCTCTACCTCCTAGCTAGGGTTTATAATGGAGACCATATGTCATGGTATCTCTACCTCCTAGCTAGGGTTTATAATGGAGACCATATGTCATGGTATCTCTACCTCCTAGCTAGGGTTTATAATGGAGACAGACCATATGTCATGGTATCTCTACCTCCTAGCTAGGGTTTATAATGGAGACAGACCATATGTCATGGTATCTCTACCTCCTAGCTAGGGTTTATAATGGAGACCATATGTCATGGTATCTCTACCTCCTAGCTAGGGTTTATAATGGAGACAGACCATATGTCATGGTATCTCTACCTCCTAGCTAGGGTTTATAATGGAGACCATATGTCATGGTATCTCTACCTCCTAGCTAGGGTTTATAATGGAGACAGACCATATGTCATGGTATCTCTACCTCCTAGCTAGGGTTTATAATGGAGACAGACCATATGTCATGGTATCTCTACCTCCTAGCTAGGGTTTATAATGGAGACAGACCATATGTCATGGTATCTCTACCTCCTAGCTAGGGTTTATAATGGAGACCATATGTCATGGTATCTCTACCTCCTAGCTAGGGTTTATAATGGAGACCATATGTCATGGTATCTCTACCTCCTAGCTAGGGTTTATAATGGAGACCATATGTCATGGTATCTCTACCTCCTAGCTAGGGTTTATAATGGAGACAGACCATATGTCATGGTATCTCTACCTCCTAGCTAGGGTTTATAATGGAGACCATATGTCATGGTATCTCTACCTCCTAGCTAGGGTTTATAATGGAGACCATATGCCATGGTATCTCTACCTCCTAGCTAGGGTTTATAATGGAGACCATATGTCATGGTATCTCTACCTCCTAGCTAGGGTTTATAATGGAGACAGACCATATGTCATGGTATCTCTACCTCCTAGCTAGGGTTTATAATGGAGACCATATGTCATGGTATCTCTACCTCCTAGCTAGGGTTTATAATGGAGACCATATGTCATGGTATCTCTACCTCCTAGCTAGGGTTTATAATGGAGACCATATGTCATGGTATCTCTACCTCCTAGCTAGGGTTTATAATGGAGACAGACCATATGTCATGGTATCTCTACCTCCTAGCTAGGGTTTATAATGGAGACCATATGTCATGGTATCTCTACCTCCTAGCTAGGGTTTATAATGGAGACAGACCATATGTCATGGTATCTCTACCTCCTAGCTAGGGTTTATAATGGAGACCATATGTCATGGTATCTCTACCTCCTAGCTAGGGTTTATAATGGAGACCATATGTCATGGTATCTCTACCTCCTAGCTAGGGTTTATAATGGAGACAGACCATATGTCATGGTATCTCTACCTCCTAGCTAGGGTTTATAATGAAGACCATATGTCATGGTATCTCTACCTCCTAGCTAGGGTTTATAATGGAGACAGACCATATGTCATGGTATCTCTACCTCCTAGCTAGGGTTTATAATGAAGACAGACCATATATCTCTACCTCCTAGCTAGGGTTTATAATGGAGACCATATGTCATGGTATCTCTACCTCCTAGCTAGGGTTTATAATGGAGACAGACCATATGTCATGGTATCTCTACCTCCTAGCTAGGGTTTATAATGGAGACCATATGTCATGGTATCTCTTCCTCCTAGCTGGGTTTATAATGGAGACCATATGTCATGGTATCTCTACCTCCTAGCTAGGGTTTATAATGAAGACAGACCATATGTCATGGTATCTCTACCTCCTAGCTAGGGTTTATAATGGAGACCATATTTCATGGTATCTCTACCTCCTAGCTAGGGTTTATAATGGAGACCATATGTCATGGTATCTCTTCCTCCTAGCTAGGGTTTATAATGGAGACCATATGTCATGGTATCTCTACCTCCTAGCTAGGGTTTATAATGGAGACCATATGTCATGGTATCTCTACCTCCTAGCTAGGGTTTATAATGGAGACCATATGTCATGGTATCTCTACCTCCTAGCTAGGGTTTATAACTAAGACCATATGTCATGGTATCTCTACCTCCTAGCTGGGTTTATAATGGAGACCATATGTCATGGTATCTCTACCTCCTAGCTAGGGTTTATAATGGAGACCATATGTCATGGTATCTCTACCTCCTAGCTAGGGTTTATAATGGAGACAGACCATATGTCATGGTATCTCTACCTCCTAGCTGGGTTTATAATGGAGACCATATGTCATGGTATCTCTACCTCCTAGCTAGGGTTTATAATGGAGACCATATGTCATGGTATCTCTACCTCCTAGCTAGGGTTTATAATGGAGACCATATGTCATGGTATCTCTACCTCCTAGCTAGGGTTTATAATGGAGACCATATGCCATGGTATCTCTACCTCCTAGCTAGGGTTTATAATGGAGACCATATGTCATGGTATCTCTACCTCCTAGCTAGGGTTTATAATGGAGACCATATGTCATGGTATCTCTTCCTCCTAGCTAGGGTTTATAATGGAGACCATATGTCATGGTATCTCTTCCTCCTAGCTAGGGTTTATAATGGAGACAGACCATATGTCATGGTATCTCTACCTCCTAGCTAGGGTTTATAATGGAGACCATATGTCATGGTATCTCTACCTCCTAGCTAGGGTTTATAATGGAGACAGACCATATGTCATGGTATCTCTACCTCCTAGCTAGGGTTTATAATGGAGACCATATGTCATGGTATCTCTACCTCCTAGCTAGGGTTTATAATGGAGACCATATATCATGGTATCTCTACCTCCTAGCTAGGGTTTATAATGGAGACCATATGTCATGGTATCTCTACCTCCTAGCTAGGGTTTATAATAAAACACACCCCTACTACTAATCTAACTGTCTGTAGGTCCAACAGAACACAACACACCACTACTACTAATCTAACTGTCTGTAGGTCCAACAGAACACATCACACCACTACTACTAATCTAACTGTCTGTAGGTCCAACAGAACACAACACACCACTATTACTAATCTAACTGTCTGTAGGTCCAACAGAACACAACACACCACTATTACTAATCTAACTGTCTGTAGGTCCAATAGAACACAACACACCACTACTACTAATCTAACTGTCTGTAGGTCCAACAGAACACAACACACCACTACTACTAATCTAACTGTCTGTAGGTCCAACAGAACACAACACACCACTACTACTAATCTAACTGTCTGTAGGTCCAACAGAACACAACACACCACTACTACTAATCTAACTGTCTGTAGGTCCAACAGAACACATTAAAACACACCACTATTACTAATCTAACTGTCTGTAGGTCCAACAGAACACAACACACCACTACTACTAATGTAACTGTCTGTTGGTCCAACCAGGTGTAATTACACCCACACTGCCCCTCCTACACTGCCCCTCCCAAACTTCCCCCCCCACACTTCCCCCTCCCACACTTCCCACAATTTCCCCCTCCCACACTTCCCCTCCCACACTGCCCCCCAACACTGCCCTACCACACTGCCCCCCTCCCACACTTCCCCCACACACTGCCCCCCCACACTGCCCCCCTCCCACACTTCCCCCCCACACCTCCCCTCCCACACTTCCCCCCCATACCCCCCCTCCCACCCCTCCCCTCCCACACCCACCCCCACACTTCCCCTCCCACACCCCCCCTCCCACACTTCCCCCCCACACCCCCCCTCCCACACCTCCCCTCCCACACCGCCCCTCCCACACCTCCCCTCCCACACTTCCCCCCCACACTTCCCCTCCCACACTTCCCTCCCACACCTCCCCTCCCACACTTTCCCCCCCACACTTCCCCTCCCACACTTCCCTCCCACACCTCCCCTCCCACACTTCCCCTCCCACACCCCCCCTCCCACACTTCCCCCCCCACACTTCCCCTCCCACACTTCCCTCCCACACCTCCCCTCCCACACTTCCCCTCCCACACTTCCCCCCCCACACTTTCCCTCCCACACGTCCCCTCCCACACTTCCTACCCCACACTTCCCCTCCCACACCTCCCGTCCCACACTTCCCCCCACACCTCCCCTCCCACACTTCCCCTCCCACACTTACCCCCCCACACTTCCCATCCCACACCTCCCCTCCCACACCTCCCCTCCCACACTTCCCCTCCCACAATCCCCTCCCACACTTCCCACCCCACACCTCCCGTCCCACACTTCCCCCCCACACCTCCCCTCCCACACCTCCCCTCCCACACCTCCCCTCCCACACTTCCCCTCCCACACTTACCCCCCCACACTTCCCATCCCACACCTCCCCTCCCACACCTCCCCTCCCACACTTCCCCTCCCACACCTCCCCTCCCACACTTCCCCTCCCACACCTCCCCTCCCACACTTCCCACCCCACACCTCCCCTCCCACACTTCCCCCCCCACCCCCCCCGCCACACTCTCCCTCCCACACCTCCCCTCCCACACTGCCCCCCTCCCACACTGCCCCCCCTCCCACACTTCCCCCCCACACTTCCCCCAGATACTGCTCCCCTCCACCGCCCCCCCACACCACCCCCCCTATACACAGCTACAACAGCACTTTTGTCCTGAACTCTGAGTTTGAATCAGCTGTTTTTAATGTTAGCTGCTGCTGCTGCAGATCAATAGATGGGATCAATACACCACTACCCTATTAGTCAGACGGGTGATTACCACCTGATATTAACATCTCCTTATCAATACTATCGATCAGCAACAACACTCAGACACACTGGGGGAATGGAGAGGAGGGAGGAAGGGGGAGGTGTGAGGAGGGGGGAGGAGAGAAGAGAGTAGAGAGAAGAGAGAGGAGAGAGAGGAGAGAGGAGAAGAGAGGAGAAGGGAGGAGAGAGGAGAGAGAGGAGAGGGGAGAGGGGAGGAGAGAGAGGAGAGGGGAGAGGGGAGGAGAGAGGAGAGGAGAGGGGAGAGGGGAGGAGAGAGGAGAGGAGAGGGGAGAGGGGAGGAGAGAGGAGAGGAGAGAAGAGAGTAGAGAGAAGAGAGAGGAGAGAGAGTAGAGAGAAGAGAGAGGAGAGAGAGGAGAGAGGAGAAGAGAGGAGAGGGGAGGAGAGAGGAGAGAGAGGAGAGGGGAGAGGGGAGGAGAGAGGAGAGAGAGGAGAGGGGAGGAGAGAGGAGAGGAGTTAGGAGAAGGGAGGAGAGGGGATGAGAGAGGAGAAGAGAGGAGAGAGGAGAAGGGAGGAGAGAGGAGGAGAGAGGAGGGGGAGGAGAGAAGAGAGGGAGGAGAGAGGGAGAAGGGAGGAGAGAGGAGGAGAGAGGAGGGGGAGGAGAGAAGAGAATAGAGAGAAGAGAGAGGAGAGAGGAGGAGGGGAGAGAGAGGAGAGAGGAGAAGGGAGGAGAGAGGAGAGGGGAAGAGAGGAGGAGAAGAGAGGAGAAGGGAGGAGAGGGGAGAGGGGAGGAGAGAGGAGAGAGAGAGAGGGGAGGAGAGAGGAGAGGAGTTAGGACAAGGGAGGAGAGAGGAGAAGGGAGCAGAGGGGAGAAGGGAGGAGAGAGGAGAAGGGAGGAGAGAGGAGAGGGGAGGGGAGGGAGGGGAGAGGGGAGGGAGGAGAGAAGAGAGGGGAGGAGAGGAGAGAGAGGAGAGGGAGGAGAGAGGAGAGGAGTTAGGACAAGGGAGGAGAGAGGAGAAGGGAGCAGAGGGAGAAGGGAGGAGAGAGGAGAGAGGGGAGGAGAGAGGAGAGGGGAGGGGAGGGGAGGGGAGAGGGGAGGGGAGGAGAGAAGAGAGGGGAGGAGAGAGGAGAAGGGAGGAGAGAGGAGGAGAGATGAGGGGGGAGGAGAGAAGAGAGGGGAGGAGAGAGGAAAGAGGAGAGGGGAGGAGAGAAGAGAGGGGAGGAGAGAGGAGAAGGGAAGGAGAGAGGAGGAAGAGAGGAGGAGAGAGGAGAGAGGAGGAGAGAGGAGGGAGAGAGGAGGGGGAGAGAGAAGAGAGGGAGGAGAGAGGAGAAGGGAGGAGAGGAGGAGAGAGGAGGGGGAGAAGAGAAAGAGAGTAGAGAGAAGAGAGAGGAGAGAGGAGAGGGAGGAGAGAGAGAGGAGAAGGGAGGAGAGAGGAGAGGGGAGGATAGAGGAGAGAGAGGAGAGGGGAGGAGAGAGGAGAGGGAGGAGAGAGGAGAGGGGAGGAGAGAGGAGGGAGAGCCCCCACCCCAAGCTATGTGCACACTGGCCACAAAATGAGGTGGAAACTGAGCTGCACTTCCTAACCTCCTGCCCAATGTATGACCATATATTCCCTCAGATTACACAGATCCACAAAGAATTAGAAAACAAATCCAATTTTGATAAACTCCCAAATCTAATTGGGTGAAAAACCACAGTGTGCCATCACAGCAGCAAGATTTGTGACCTGTTGCCACAAGAAAAGGTCAACCAGTGAAGAACAAACACCATTGTAAATACAACCCATATTTATGTTTATTTATTTTCCCTTTTGTACTTGAACTATTTGCACATCGTTACAACACTGTATATAGACATAATATGACATTTGAAATGTCTTTATTCTTTTGGAACTTCTGTGAGTGTAATGTTTACTGTTCATTTTTTATTGTTTATTATCTACTTCACTTGCTTTGTTAATGTTAACGTATGTTTCCCATCAGCCAATGAAGCCCTTTGGATTTAATTTCATTAGGAGGAGACCAGGGAGAGGAGGGCACAAAGTCTGTCTGTCTGTCTCTCTCTACCTGCCTGCCTGTACGTCTGTTATTGGTCAGATTGTCCACCAGAGGGCAGTCTTTCCAAAGTGTCTATTTTGAAGCCCAGATCAGTGTGTGTGTGTCTAAGTTTGTGTGTGTGTGTGTGTGTGTGTGTGTGTGTGTGTGTGTGTGTGTGTGTGTGTGTGGTGTGTGTGTGTGTGTGTGTGTGTGTGTGTGTGTGTGTGTGTGTGTGTGCGCGTGTGTGTGTGCGTGTGTGTGTGTGTGTTTTCTTGATCCGTTATCAACTTTTTCAGCTCTCTAGAGATGTTAGATTAACACCGACACAAGAATCCATTCTTCAGAATG